>NW_021290553.1:207746-223700 GCF_002162155.2 Triticum dicoccoides
GGGGGGGATCTGGCGAGGGAGGGAGAGAGGCCAGAGGGGAATAGGTGGAGGGAAGCTTTCTAATGGCGCACCACACGCAGGTGCGCCATAAGTACGACTGTTCTAATGGCGCACCACCCCTCGGTGCGCCATTAGAATTTTGTTTTAACCTAGCCTAGTAGCCATATCTACAGCCCAACCCTATCTACAACAGAACCCACGCACTAGCCCGACTGGTCAGCACGCAGCACACATACCAGGAGGTCCTGGGTTCGATTCACAGGATCCCCAATATTTTTTATGCATTTTAAATGGTGTTTTTTATATTTATTTGTGTTTAAATATGTTGAAACTTGTTTAAATCATAACAGTAATATTTTTTATGCATTTTAAATGCTGTTTTTTATATTTATTTGTGTTTAAATATGTTCAAACTTGTTTAAATTATAACAGTAATATTTTTTATAAAAATAGTAAAAAAATTTAAGAAATATGTTCAAAAAGTGCGGGTGCGGGGGGCCGGGTGCTCCGACGGTGGAGCGGGGGAGGGTTGCGATGGGTGGAGCTAGCGGGGGAGGGTGCGGGTGCGATCGAGATGGAGGGGGATCGAGATCGAGATGGAGGGGGAATCGAGATCAAGTGTCCTCATGAATTCAAAAAGTGCCCATGAAATTTAAAAATATTCATGATATCAAAAGGTGCCCATGAAATACAATCGAGAAATGAAGACTACGATTTAAATACAATCGGTCTTAGCTAGCTATCTGTTCACAATCTTCTTGCCCTTCTTTTTCGCAAACGGAGTTCTTCTGTGGAACGGCCGTCCTTTAGGTAGGGTGGTCCTGCTTCTTGTTGTGGTGTGTGCTGCTACTTCATCGTCGTCGTCATGTTCGATCTTCGAGTCGCCGTACTTGTCGAAGTCTTGCTCATTGGCTACTCCATCCATTCCGATGATCTTCCTTTTGCCTCTCCTCACGACAACACGACTGGGCTTTGGCGGGTCGGTAATGAAGAAGCATTGGTCCACTTGGGAAGCCAGTACCCATGGATCATTTTTCGCGGTGACGTTTGCGCCCGCGGTCTTGGATTTGGCTTCGGGTATAACCATGGTGGTGAAATACCGGTCTTCTTTTATGACGTTTTTGGCCCACCTGACACGGAACATCGAGACCTTCTCTCCAGCGTAGCTCAGCTCCCAGATCTCCTCGACCCTTCCGTAGTATCTGTCCTTGTCGTTACCGGTGTAGGATTCCATCGTTACCCCGGAGTTCTGATAACCATCGCTCTTCATGTCCTTGTCCTCGGTGTAGAATGTGTAGCCGTTGATATCGTACACCTCATAGGTCATCAGGTTGTGCTCGGCGCCCTGTGACAAGGCGAATATGAGTTGTTCTTCCGCGGAAGAATCCTCATGTAAAGGGTACGACAGAAGCTTCTGCTTGAACCAACGCGTGAAACATGAGTTGTGCTCTTTGAGTACATCTCCGTCCGTTCTCTGTTGGCCTCGGTCATTGTACGTCTTCTTAATAAAGGTTTTGTGCTCTACCACCCAAGGATCGACCACGTCTATGTGTTGTAGCGCGACTAGGTTTGCTCTTTCAAAGTCGGCGAGTCGACCCTCGAAGTCGACATGCATTTCGCGGCGGCCCTCATGGTGACCCCATCCAGCGAGGCTGCCGAGGTGCCTGTTGACGGGCAGACCAACAGGGTTCTCGATGCCTAGATAATTCTTGCAGTAGGAGATGCACTCTTCAGTCAGAAAGCCCCGGGCTATGCTTCCCTCTAGACGTGACATGTTGCGAACGTATCCTTTGATGACACTATTCATCCTTTCGAACGGCATCATGCTGTGCAGGAACGTCGGCCCGAGTTGGATGATATCCTCCACTATATGGACCAGCAGATGCACCATAACGTCGAAGAATGCGGGCGGGAACTACATCTCAAGCTCGCATAGTATCACCACGATCTCTTCCTGTAGCCTTCTGAGTTGCCTCACGCCAATCGACTTCCGAGAGATGACGTCGAAAAAGTTGCATAGGCCAAATAGCGTTTCACGGACGTGCGCGTCCATGATCCCATGGATTGCAACTGGAAGTATCTGCGTCATCAGCACGTGACAGTCGTGAGACTTCATCCCGCTGAACTTCTGCTTCGCTGGGTCTAGGTATCTGATTATCTTCCCCGCGTAACCGTAAGGAAGTTTTACTCCTAGGAGGCAGGTGAAAAACTGCTCGATCTCCTCCTGACTTAGAGTGAAGCACGCGGGAGGGTAGTCATTTCCGGTCTTCTTGGCCTTTTTGCCTTTGCGACGACTTTCCGTGTCCTGCTTCGCCTCATCATCATCATCATCATCATCATTAGCGTGAAGCTCCTGCCTGATGCCCATTGATTTCAAGTCTGCCCTTGCTTTCGGCCCATCTTTGGTCCTCTCTGGCATGTTGAGCAGGGTACCAAGCAGACTCTCGCAAACGTTCTTCGTGATATGCATGACATCAAGGCTGTGAGGCACACGGTGGATCTTCCAGTACGGCAAGTCCCAGAAAACAGACCTCGTTTTCCATACCTTCAGCAGCGGCTCTGGCGCCTTTCGCTTCTTTCCTGGCAGTGGGCAGTCTTTCCAATTTTTCAACAGCTTGTCTATTTCCTCGCCGCTCCTCGTACACGGGCGTTTTCGGGGTTCGGTTTCACCATCGAACAGATCCTTGCGTTTCCTCCACGGGTCATCGTCGCGAAGCCACCTTCGATGTCCCATGAACACGGTTTTCGAAGACCCGGGATCTCTATCTAGCTGGCGATACGTTGTGTCATCCATGCACCTTACGCATCCAGAAAATCCGTGGACTACCTGCCCCGCGAGATATCCCTAACCGAGATAGTCGTGCACCGTCGTGAGCAGTGCGGCTCTCATAGGGAAATATTCTTTCTCTGCGGCGTCCCACGTATTGGCTGGCGTTTTCCATAGCGTGTCAAGCTCCTCTTTCAGTAGCCCCAGATACAGATTGATGTCGTTCCCTGGTTGTTTCGGCCCTTCAATTAGCATACTCATGTGTATGTACTTCCTCTTCATGCACAACCAGGGGGGAAGGTTGTACATCCACACAAACACAGGCCAGGTGCTATGTGTGCTTCTCTGGCTTCCAAACGGATTGACTCCATCGGTGCTCGCGCCCAGCACGATGTTCCTTGGATCGTTCCCAAATTCTGGGTATTCGAAGTTCAACGCTTGCCACTGGCTCGCATCCTTAGGGTGACTCAGCATCTTGTCTTTTTTATCTATCTCCGGATCATTTGCGTCATCTTCTCGCTTCTTCTCCTCCCTATCCGTGTGCCAACGCAGGAGCTTTGCTACCTTAGGGTTCGCGAAATACCGCTGCAGACGAGGAGTGATCGGAAAGTACCACACCGATTTTCGAGGAGCTTTCTTCCTCTTCTTGTATCGAGTGACGCCGCACACCGGACATATGGTAGACTCCGCGTGCTCGTCCCGATAAATGATGCAATTGTTCATGCACACATGGTATTTCACGTGCGGTAAATCCAGAGGACACACGATTTTCTTCGCCTCCTCGAAACTGGTCGGGCACTTGTTCCCCTTGGGAAGACGTTCGTGCCAGAATGACATGTTCTCGTCGAAGCATGCGTAGGTCATTTTGTGTTTTACCTTCATCTCCAGAGCCATGAGCGTTACTTTCAGGCGGGTATCCTCGGGCCTGCATCCTTCATACAATGGAGTAACCACGTCTATCTCCAGTTGATCCAGCTTAGCTTTCTCTCGGGCGGCAGCTCTTGCGTTATCCGTCCGCTTGAGAAGCAGCTCTTGAATATGAGGGTCCTGCACCCAGCCTCCATCGTCGTCTGCTCCGGCATCTTCATCTTCATGATCAATCCCTTCGTCTTGATCTTCCTCATCATCATGTACGACATCTTCTACATGATGACTGTGTACAGCATCACCGTCATGATCATGTCCTGGAGATTCTTCGTCTTCTCGCCCGCCCTCGCCGCGGTGGTACTTGTCTTGTTGCCCTTCCTCATTTCTTGCCCGGCCCCGGCCATGGACGACTTGATAGTCATCTTCATCACCTTGCCACCGATAGCCATCCATGAAACCACGCAAGAGCAGGTGGTCCCGCACCTGCCCGGAATCCGGGTCCGCAATAAGGCTCTTCAGCTTGCATCTTCGACATGGACATCTTATCTCCGTCTCGTTCTTTTGAAGCATCTCGGCCTTCAGGGAGCTCAAAAACCTATTCACGATGCCTTCAGTCATCGTGCGGACCATGGTCGCCTGTGGGGTAGAGCAAAACGATATGTTAGAACCAAGAAAAAATTTGGCATGACCTTCCCTAAAAATAGGACCAAAAAGAATGCATAGTGCCAAAATTCTCGCCGAAACGGAAATGAATCAAAACATTCCGGCAAAATATTGGCAACTATCGCATATTTCAAATACCGGTACCTTCAAACACAAACATATATGCAACACCACAAACACATGCAACACCACAAACATACATAGATCTAGCTAGGCCACAAAAAGTGCATGTGCACGTTGTTGGAGCGAGCTAGGGAGAAAAAAAGTAGATCTATATCATGAAGATAGCTTTCCCTTACTTACCTATCAAAAAAGGTAATTTCACCACTTAATTTTGTTGAATCAATGGTGGAAATGAGGTGAGGAGGAGGAGATGGCCGAAAGCTTGGAGAAGGAGGTGGATGGAATGAAGTGGGGAAAGTGAGTGGGTAGGTGTGGGCTGTCCAAAATATCTTGTTGGTCCCAGGTTACTAATGGCGCACCATAGGAAAATGCGCCATTAGTAACCCTGGTTACTAATGGCGCATCAGCCTACGGTGCGCCATTAGTAGTTTTGCAAAAAAGTAAAAATAATAAGTATATATACTAATGGCGCATCTCCTCTGAGTGCGCCATTACTAGTTTAAACTAGTAATGGCGCACTGTGCCACGATGCGCCATTAGTAGTTTTGCAAAAAAAGGAATAAAACAAAATTTACAGTAATGGCGCACTGCCTGCTTGGTGCGCCATTACTAGTTATAGATAGTAATGGCGCATAATGGACCCGATGCGCCATTAGTATGTATGGGAAAATGGAAAAAAATAATTCATACTAGTGGCGCACCCTGTTTACGGTGCGCCATTAGTGTCTTCCACACTAATGGCGTATCACAAACAGGTGCGCCATTAGTATATAGTAGTGGCGCACTGCTTCCACGGTGCGCCATTAGAATCAATCCTATCTATAGCCCTTTTCCTAGTAGTGTGTGATTGTTGAATACCGACACCTAAACGCACCTCGGAGTTCACCAATCATGCAAATTGCTTCGGGGCCCCATAATGGTGAGTAATAGTCCACGAAACGGGCTAGAGTCGGCCAAAACTGCCTTGGGGTTCAACAACTATGCAAATCACTCCGTGACCCAAAAATAGTGAGTAATAGTCCACGAAACGGTCAGAATTCGCCAAAACTGTGAGTATTGACGCCGGACATGCAAACACACACTGGGGATCGTCAATCGTGAAAATCGCTCTGGGGCCCTAAAACGGGCCAGAATCGTGAGTAATAGTCCACGAAACGGACCAGAATTAGCCAAAATTATGAGTGTTGATGACTGACACATAAGAACATCTTGGGGTTCAACAACCATGGAAATCGCTTTGGGACCCCAAAATGGTGAGTAATAGTCCACGAAATGGGTCAGACTTGACAAAAACCGTGAGTATCAATGACCGACACGTAAACGCACCCCGGGGTTCAACAATAGTCCTTGAAACGGGCCAGAATCGACCAAAACTGCGAATGTTGATGACCGACATGTAAGCGCACCTTGGGGTTCAACTACCATGGAAATCGCTTTGGGACCCCCAAAGCGTGAGTAATAGTGCACGAAACAGGTTAGAATCGACAAAAACCGCGAGTGTTGATAACCGACACGTAAGCGCACCTTGGGGTTCAACAACTATGCAAATCGCTTCGGGACCCCAAAACGTTTAGTAATAGTCGACGAAACGGGTCAGAATTTGCCAAAACTGTGAGTGTTGACGACGGACATGCAAACGCACCCTGGGATCGTCAATCATGAAAATCACACCGGGACCACGAAAAGTAATAGTCCACAAAATGGACCAGAATTGGCCAAAATTGTGAGTGTTGATGACCGACACATAAACGCAACCCGGGGTTCGTCAATCATGGAAATCACTTCGGAACCCCAAAATTGAGTAACAGTCCAAGAAATGGGCCAGAATCGGCCCAAACTGTGAGTCCCTACGACCAACACGTAAGCACACATTGGGGTTCAACAACCATGAAAATCATTTTCGGGGCCCCAAAACGGTGAGTAAAAGTCCATGAAACGGGCCAGAATCGACAAAAACTATGCAAATCGCTTTGGGCCTTTAAAATGGTAAGTAATAGTCCACAGAACGTGTCAGAATTGGCAAAACTGTGAGTGTTGACGACAGACGCCTAAACGCATCCCGGGGATTGTCAATCATGGAAATCGCTCTGGGACCCAAAAACGGTGAGTAATAGTCCACAAAACGGACCAGAATTGGCAAAAATTGTGAGTGTTGATGACCGACACGTAAACGCACCTCGGAGTTCACCAATTGTGCAAATCTCTTTGGGACCTCAAAATGGTGAGTAATAGTCCACGAAACGAGCTTAGAATCGGCCGAAACTGCCTTGGGGTTCAACAACTATGCAAATCACTCTGTGACCCAAAAACAGTGAGTAATAGTCCACGAAACGGTCAGAATTCGCCAAAACTGTGAGTATTGACGCCGGACATGCAAACACATCCTGGGGATCATCAATCGTGAAAATCGCTCCGGGGCCCCAAAATGGGCCAAAATCGTGAGTAATAGTCCACGAAACAGACCAGAATTAGCCAAAATTGTGAGTGTTGATGACTGACACATAAGCACATCTTGGGGTTCGATAACCATGGAAATAACTTTGGGACCCCAAAATGGTGAGTAATTGTCCACGAAACGAGCCAGAATCGACAAAAACTATGAGTGTTGATGACCGACACGTCAACGCACCCCGGAGTTCAACAATAGTCCATGAAATGGGCCAGAGTCGACCAAAACTGCGATTGTTGAAGGCCGACATGTAAGCGCACCTTGGGGTTCAACTACCATCGAAATCGCTTTGGGACCCCAAAACCATGAGTAATAGTACACGAAATAGGTTAGAATCGACAAAAACCGCGAGTGTTGATAACTGACACGTAAGCGCACCTTGGGGGTCAACAACTATGGAAATCGATTCGGGACCCCAAAACGGTTATTAATAGTCCACGAAACGGGTTAGAATTGCCAAAAAATTGTGAGTGTTGATGACCGACACATAAGCACACCTTGGGGTTCGACAACCATGGAAATCGCTTTGGGACCCCAAAACGGTGAGTAATTGTACATGAAACGGGTCAGACTCGACAAAAACCATGAGTATTGATGACCGACACGTAAGCGCACCTTGGGGTTCAACAACTATGCAAATCGCTTTGGGCACCCAAAATGGTAAGTAATAGTCTACAAAAAGTGTCAGAATTGGAAAAACTGTGAGTGTTGATGACAAACGCCTAAACGCATCCCAGGGATTGTTAATCATGGAAATCGCTCTAGGACCCGAAAACGGTGAGTAATAGTCCACGAAACGGACCAGAATTGGCAACAATTGTGAGTGTTGATGACCGACACGTAAACGCACCTAGGAGTTCACCAATCGTGCAAATCGCTTCGGGACCCCAAGATGGTGAGTAACAGTCCACGAAACGGGCTAGATGCGGCCAAAACTGCCTTGGGGTTCAACAACTATGCAAATCACTTCGTGACCCAAAAACAGTGAGTAATAGTCCACGAAACGGTCAGAACTCGCCAAAACTGTGAGTATTGACGCCGGACATGCAAACACACCCTGGAGATCGTCAATCCTGAAAATCGCTCCGGGGCCCCAAAACGGGCCAGAATCGTGAGTAATAGTCCACGAAACGGACCAGAATTAGCCAAAATTATGAGTGTTGATGACCGACACATAAGTACACCTTGGGGTTCGACAACCATGGAAATCGCTTTGGGACCCCAAAATGGTGAGTAATAGTCCACGAAACGGGTCCGACTTGACAAAAACCGTGAGTATCGATGACCGACACGTAAACGCACCCCGGGTTTCAACAATAGTCCTTGAAACGGGCCAGAATCAAACAAAACTGCAATTGTTGAGGACCGACATGTAGGCGCACCTTGGGGTTCAACTACCATGGAAATCGCTTTGCGACCCCAAAACCGTGAGTAATAGTGCACGGAACAGGTTAGAATTGACAAAAACTACGAGTGTTCATAACCGACACGTAAGCGCACCTTGGGGTTCAACAACTATGCAAATTGCTTCGGGACCCCAAAACGGTTACTAATAGTCCACGAAACGGGTCAGAATTGGCCAAAACTATGGGTGTTAACGACGGACATGCAAACGCACCCTGGGATCGTCAATTGTGAAAATCCCTCCGGGACCCCGAAAAGTAATAGTCCACAAAACGGACCAGAATTGGCCAAAATTGTGAGTGTTGATAACCAACACATAAACGAAACCCGGGGTTCGTCAATCGTGGAAATCACTTCGGAACCCCAAAACTGAGTAACAGTCCAAGAAATGGGCCAGGATCGGCCCAAACTGTGAGTCTCGACGACCAACACGTAAGCACACTTGGGGTTCAACACCCATGAAAATCACTTTCGGGACCCCAAAACGGTGAGTAAAAGTCCATGAAACGGGCCAGAATCGGCCAAAACTGCGAGTGTTGATGACTGACACGTAAGCACACCTTGGGGTTCAACAACTATGCAAATCGCTTTGGGCCCCCAAAACGGTAAGTAATAGTCTACAAAACGTGTCAGAATTGGCAAAACTGTGAGTGTTGACGACAAACGCCTAAACGCATCCCGGGGATTGTCAATCATGGAAATCGCTCTGGGACCCAAAAACGGTGAGTAATAGTCCACGAAACGGACCAGAATTGGAAACAATTGTGAGTGTTGATGACCGACACGTAAACGCACCTCGGAGTTCACCAATCGTGCAAATCGCTTCGGGACCCCAAAATGATGAGTAACAGTCCACGAAACGGGGTAGAATCGGCCAAAACTGCCTTGGGATTCAACAACTATGCAAATCACTCCGTGACCCAAAAATAGTGAGTAATAGTCCACGAAACGGTCTGAATTCGCCAAAACTATGAGTATTGACGCCGGACATGCAAACACACCCTGGGGATCGTCAATCGTGAAAATCGCTCCGGGGCCCCATAACGGGCCAGAATCGTGAGTAATAGTCCATGAAACGGACCAGAATTAGCCAAAATTATGAGTGTTGATGACCGACACATAAGCAAACCTTGGGGTTCGACAACCATGGAAATCACTTTGGGACCCAAAAATGGTGAGTAATAGTCCACGAAACGGGTCAGACATGACAAAAACCGTGAGTATCGATGACCGACACGTAAACGCACCCTGGGGTTCAACAATAGTCCTTGAAACGGTCCAGAATCGACCAAAACAACGGTTGTTGTTGACCGACATGTAAGCGCACCTTGGGGTTCAACTACCATGGAAATCGCTTTGGGACCCCAAAACCGTGAGTAATAGTGCACGAAACAGGTTAGAATCGACAAAAACCGCGAGTGTTGATAACCGACACATGAGCGCACCTTGGGGTTCAACAACTATGCAAATCGCTTCGGGACCCCAACAGTTAGTAATAGTCCACGGAATGGGTCAGAATTGGCCAAAACTATGAGTGTTGACGACGGACATGCAAACGCACCCTGGGATCGTCAATTGTGAAAATCGCTCCGGGACCCCAAAAATAATAGTCCACAAAACGGACCAGAATTGGCCAAAATTGTGAGTGTTGATGACCGACACATAAACGCAACCCGGGGTTCGTCAATCGTGGAAATCACTTCGGAACCCCAAAACGGAGTAACGGTCCAAGAAATGGGCTAGAATCGGCCCAAACTGCGAGTCTCGACGACCAACACGTAAGCACATATTGGGGTTCAACAACCATGAAAATCACTTTTGGGACCCCAAAGCGATAAGTAAAAGTCCGTGAAACGGGCCAGAATCGGCCAGAACTGCGAGTGTTGATGACCGACACGTAAGCGCACCTTGGGGTTCAACAACTATGCAAATCGCTTTGGGCACCCAAAACGGTAAGTAATAGTCTACAAAACATGTCAGAATTGGCAAAACTGTGAGTGTTGACGACAAACGCCTAAATGCATCCCGGGGATTGTCAATCATGGAAATCGCTCTAGGACCTGAAAACAGTGAGTAATAGTCCACGAAACGGACCAGAATTGGCAACAATTGTGAGTGTTGATGACCGACACGTAAACGCCCCTCGGAGTTCACCAATCATGCAAATCGCTTCGGGACCCCAAGATGGTGAGTAATAGTCCACGAAACAGGCTAGAATCGGCCAAAACTGCCTTGGGGTTCAACAACTATGCAAATCACTCCGTGACCCCAAAACAGTGAGTAATAGTCCACGAAACGGTCAGAATTCGCCAAAACTGTGAGTATTGACGTCGGACATGCAAACACATCCTGGGATCGTGAATCGTGAAAATCGCTCCGGGTCCCCAAAATAGGCCAGAATCGTGAATAATAGTCCACGAAACGGACCAGAATTAGCCAAAATTGTGAGTGTTGATGACCGACACGTAAGCAATCCTTGGGGTTCAACAACTATGCAAATCGCTTTGGGCCCCCAAAATGGTAAGTAATAGTCCACAAAACATGTTAGAATTGGAAAAATTGTGAGTGTTGACGACAGACACATAAACGCATCCCGGGGATTGTCAATCATGGAAATCGCTCTGGGACCCGAAAATGATGAGTAATAGTCCACGAAACGTACCAGAATTGGCAAGAATTGTGATTGTTGATGACCGACATGTAAACGCACCTCGGAGTTCACCAATCGTGCAAATTGCTTCGGGACCCCAAAACAGTGAGTAATAGTCCACGAAACGGGCTAGAATCAGCCAAAACTGCCTTGGGGTTCAACAACTATGCAAATCACTTCGTGACCCAAAAACAATGAGTAATAGTCCACAAAACGGTCAGAATTCGCCAAAACTGTGAGTATTGACGCCGGACATGCAAACACACCCTGGAGATCGTCAATCGTGAAAATCGCTCTGGGGCCCCAAAACGGGCCAGAATCGTGAGCAATAGTCCACGAAACGGACCAGAATTAGCCAAAATTATGAGTGTTGATGACCGACACATAAGTACACCTTGGGGTTCGACAACCATGGAAATTGCTTTGGGACCCCAAAATGGTGAGTAATAGTCCACGAAACGGGTCCGACTTGACAAAAACCGTGAGTATCGATGACCGACACGTAAACGCACCCCGGGGTTCAACAATAGTACTTGAAACGGGCCAGAATCGAACAAAACTGCGATTGTTATGGACCGACATGTAGGCGCACCTTGGGGTTCAACTACCATGGAAATCGCTTTGCGACCCCAAAACCGTGAGTAATAGTGCACGGAACAGGTTAGAATTGACAAAAACTACGAGTGTTCATAACCGACACGTAAGCGCACCTTGGGGTTCAACAACTATGCAAATTGCTTCGGGACCCCAAAACGGTTACTAATAGTCCACGAAACGGGTCAGAATTGGCCAAAACTATGGGTGTTAACGACGGACATGCAAACGCACCCTGGGATCGTCAATCGTGAAAATCCCTCCGGGACCCCGAAAAGTAATAGTCCACAAAACGGACCAGAATTGGCCAAAACCCGGGGTTCGTCAATCGTGGAAATCACTTCGGAACCCCAAAACTGAGTAACAGTCCAAGAAATGGGCCAGGATCGGCCCAAACTGCGAGTCTCGACGACCAACACGTAAGCACACTTGGGGTTCAACAACCATGAAAATCACTTTCGGGACCCCAAAACGGTGAGTAAAAGTCCATGAAACGGGCCAGAATCGGCCAAAACTGCGAGTGTTGATGACCGACACGTAAGCACACCTTGGGGTTCAACAACTATGCAAATCGCTTTGGGCCCCCAAAACGGTAAGTAATAGTCTACAAAACGTGTCAGAATTGGCAAAACTGTGAGTGTTGACGACAAACGCCTAAACGCATCCCGGGGATTGTCAATCATGGAAATCGCACTGGGACCGAAAAACGGTGAGTAATAGTCCACGAAACGGACCAGAATTGGCAACAATTGTGAGTGTTGATGACCGACACGTAAACGCACCTCAGAGTTCACCAATCGTTTAAATCGCTTCGGGACCCCAAAATGATGAGTAACAGTCCACGAAACGGGGTAGAATCGGCCAAAACTGCCTTGGGATTCAACAACTATGCAAATCACTCCGTGACCCAAAAACAGTGAGTAATTGTCCACGAAACGGTCAGAACTCGCCAAAACTGTGAGTATTGACGCCGGACATGCAAACACACCCTGGAGATCGTCAATCCTGAAAATCGCTCCGGGGCCCCATAACGGGCCAGAATCGTGAGTAATAGTCCATGAAACGGACCAGAATTAGCCAAAATTATGAGTGTTGATGACCGACACATAAGCAAACCTTGGGTTTCGACAACCATGAAAATCACTTTGGGACCCCAAAATGGTGAGTAATAGTCCACGAAACGGGTCAGACATGACAAAAACCGTGAGTATCGATGACCGACACGTAAACGCACCCCGGGGTTCAACAATAGTCCTTGAAACGGGCCAGAATCGAACAAAACTGCGATTGTTATGGACCGACATGTAGGCGCACCTTGGGGTTCAACTACCATGGAAATCGCTTTGCGACCCCAAAACCGTGAGTAATAGTGCACGGAACAGGTTAGAATTGACAAAAACTACGAGTGTTCATAACCAACACGTAAGCACACCTTGGGGTTCAACAACTATGCAAATTGCTTCGGGACCCCAAAACGGTTACTAATAGTCCACGAAACGGGTCAGAATTGGCCAAAACTATGGGTGTTAACGACGGACATGCAAACGCACCCTGGGATCGTCAATCGTGAAAATCCCTCCGGGACCCCGAAAAGTAATAGTCCACAAAACGGACCAGAATTGGCCAAAATTGTGAGTGTTGATGACCAACACATAAACGAAACCCGGGGTTCGTCAATCGTGGAAATCACTTCGGAACCCCAAAACTGAGTAACAGTCCAAGAAATGGGCCAGGATCGACCCAAACTGCGAGTCTCGACGACCAACACGTAAGCACACTTGGGGTTCAACAACCATGAAAATCACTTTCGGGACCCCAAAACGGTGAGTAAAAGTCCATGAAACGGGCCAGAATCGGCCAAAACTGCGAGTGTTGATGACCGACACGTAAGCACACCTTGGGGTTCAACAACTATGCAAATCGCTTTGGGCCCCCAAAACGGTAAGTAATAGTCTACAAAACGTGTCAGAATTGGCAAAACTGTGAGTGTTGACGACAAACGCCTAAACGCATCCCGGGGATTGTCAATCATGGAAATCGCTCTAGGAGCCGAAAACGGTGAGTAATAGTCCACGAAACGGACCAGAATCGGCAACAATTGTGAGTGTTGATGACCAACACGTAAACGCACCTCGGATTTCACCAATCGTGCAAATCGCTTCGGGACCCCAAAATGGTGAGTAACAGTCCACGAAACGGGCTAGAATCGGCCAAAACTGCCTTGGGATTCAACAACTATGCAAATCACTTCGTGACCCAAAAACAGTGAGTAATAGTCCACGAAACAGTCAAAATTCGCCAAAACTATGAGTATTGACGCCGGACATGCAAACACACCCTGGGGATCATCAATCGTGAAAATCGCTCCGGGGCCCCATAACGGGCCAGAATCGTGAGTAATAGTCCATGAAACGGACCAGAATTAGCCAAAATTATGAGTGTTGATGACCGACACATAAGCAAACCTTGGGGTTCGACAACCATGAAAATCACTTTGGGACCCCAAAATGGTGAGTAATAGTCCACGAAACGGGTCAGACATGACAAAAACCGTGAGTATCGATGACCGACACGTAAACGCACCCTGGGGTTCAACAATAGTCCTTGAAACGGTCCAGAATCGACCAAAACAACGGTTGTTGTTGACTGACATGTAAGCGCACCTTGGGGTTCAACTACCATGGAAATTGCTTTGGGACCCCAAAACCGTGAGTAATAGTGCACGAAACAGGTTAGAATCGACAAAAACCGCGAGTGTTGATAACCGACACGTAAGCTCACCTTGGGGTTCAACAACTATGCAAATCGCTTTGGGACCCCAAAACGGTTAGTAATAGTCCACGAAACAGGTCAGAATTGGCCAAAACTATGAGTGTTGACGACGGACATGCAAACGCACCCTGGGATCGTCAATTGTGAAAATCGCTCCGGGACCCCGAAAAGTAATAGTCCACAAAACGGACCAGAATTGGCCAAAATTGTGAGTGTTGATGACCGACACATAAACGCAACCCGGGGTTCGTCAATCGTGGAAATCACTTCGGAACCCCAAAACTGAGTAACAGTCCAAGAAATGGGCTAGAATCAGCCCAAACTGCGAGTCTCGACGACCAACACATAAGCACATATTGGGGTTCAACAACCATGAAAATCACTTTTGGGACCCCAAAGCGGTGAGTAAAAGTCCGTGATACGGGCCAGAATCGGCCAAAACTGCGAGTGTTGATGACCGACACGTAAGCACACCTTGGGGTTCAACAACTATGCAAATCGCTTTGGGCCCCCAAAACGGTAAGTAATAGTCTACAAAACGTGTCAGAATTGGCAAAACTGTGAGTGTTGACGACAAACGCCTAAACGCATCCCGGGGATTGTCAATCATGGAAATCGCACTGGGACCGAAAAACGGTGAGTAATAGTCCACGAAACAGACCAGAATTGGCAACAATTGTGAGTGTTGATGACCGACACGTAAACGCACCTCAGAGTTCACCAATCGTTTAAATCGCTTCGGGACCCCAAAATGATGAGTAACAGTCCACGAAACGGGGTAGAATCGGCCAAAACTGCCCTGGGATTCAACAACTATGCAAATCACTCCGTGACCCAAAAACAGTGAGTAATAGTCCATGAAACGGTCAGAACTCGCCAAAACTGTGAGTATTGACGCCGGACATGCAAACACACCCTGGAGATCGTCAATCCTGAAAATCGCTCCGGGGCCCCATAACGGGCCAGAATCGTGAGTAATAGTCCATGAAACGGACCAGAATTAGCCAAAATTATGAGTGTTGATGACCGACACATAAGCAAACCTTGGGTTTCGACAACCATGAAAATCACTTTGGGACCCCAAAATGGTGAGTAATAGTCCACGAAACGGGTCAGACATGACAAAAACCGTGAGTATCGATGACCGACACGTAAACGCACCCCGGGGTTCAACAATAGTCCTTGAAACGGGCCAGAATCGAACAAAACTGCGATTGTTATGGACCGACATGTAGGCGCACCTTGGGGTTCAACTACCATGGAAATCGCTTTGCGACCCCAAAACCGTGAGTAATAGTGCACGGAACAGGTTAGAATTGACAAAAACTACGAGTGTTCATAACCAACACGTAAGCACACCTTGGGGTTCAACAACTATGCAAATTGCTTCGGGACCCCAAAACGGTTACTAATAGTCCACGAAACGGGTCAGAATTGGCCAAAACTATGGGTGTTAACGACGGACATGCAAACGCACCCTGGGATCGTCAATCGTGAAAATCCCTCCGGGACCCCGAAAAGTAATAGTCCACAAAACGGACCAGAATTGGCCAAAATTGTGAGTGTTGATGACCAACACATAAACGAAACCCGGGGTTCGTCAATCGTGGAAATCACTTCGGAACCCCAAAACTGAGTAACAGTCCAAGAAATGGGCCAGGATCG
>NW_021290553.1:223710-239969 GCF_002162155.2 Triticum dicoccoides
AACACGTAAGCACACTTGGGGTTCAACAACCATGAAAATCACTTTCGGGACCCCAAAACGGTGAGTAAAAGTCCATGAAACGGGCCAGAATCGGCCAAAACTGCGAGTGTTGATGACCGACACGTAAGCACACCTTGGGGTTCAACAACTATGCAAATCGCTTTGGGCCCCCAAAACGGTAAGTAATAGTCTACAAAACGTGTCAGAATTGGCAAAACTGTGAGTGTTGACGACAAACGCCTAAACGCATCCCGGGGATTGTCAATCATGGAAATCGCACTGGGACCGAAAAACGGTGAGTAATAGTCCACGAAACGGACCAGAATTGGCAACAATTGTGAGTGTTGATGACCGACACGTAAACGCACCTCAGAGTTCACCAATCGTTTAAATCGCTTCGGGACCCCAAAATGATGAGTAACAGTCCACGAAACGGGGTAGAATCGGCCAAAACTGCCTTGGGATTCAACAACTATGCAAATCACTCCGTGACCCAAAAACAGTGAGTAATTGTCCACGAAACGGTCAGAACTCGCCAAAACTGTGAGTATTGACGCCGGACATGCAAACACACCCTGGAGATCGTCAATCCTGAAAATCGCTCCGGGGCCCCATAACGGGCCAGAATCGTGAGTAATAGTCCATGAAACGGACCAGAATTAGCCAAAATTATGAGTGTTGATGACCGACACATAAGCAAACCTTGGGTTTCGACAACCATGAAAATCACTTTGGGACCCCAAAATGGTGAGTAATAGTCCACGAAACGGGTCAGACATGACAAAAACCGTGAGTATCGATGACCGACACGTAAACGCACCCCGGGGTTCAACAATAGTCCTTGAAACGGGCCAGAATCGAACAAAACTGCGATTGTTATGGACCGACATGTAGGCGCACCTTGGGGTTCAACTACCATGGAAATCGCTTTGCGACCCCAAAACCGTGAGTAATAGTGCACGGAACAGGTTAGAATTGACAAAAACTACGAGTGTTCATAACCAACACGTAAGCACACCTTGGGGTTCAACAACTATGCAAATTGCTTCGGGACCCCAAAACGGTTACTAATAGTCCACGAAACGGGTCAGAATTGGCCAAAACTATGGGTGTTAACGACGGACATGCAAACGCACCCTGGGATCGTCAATCGTGAAAATCCCTCCGGGACCCCGAAAAGTAATAGTCCACAAAACGGACCAGAATTGGCCAAAATTGTGAGTGTTGATGACCAACACATAAACGAAACCCGGGGTTCGTCAATCGTGGAAATCACTTCGGAACCCCAAAACTGAGTAACAGTCCAAGAAATGGGCCAGGATCGACCCAAACTGCGAGTCTCGACGACCAACACGTAAGCACACTTGGGGTTCAACAACCATGAAAATCACTTTCGGGACCCCAAAACGGTGAGTAAAAGTCCATGAAACGGGCCAGAATCGGCCAAAACTGCGAGTGTTGATGACCGACACGTAAGCACACCTTGGGGTTCAACAACTATGCAAATCGCTTTGGGCCCCCAAAACGGTAAGTAATAGTCTACAAAACGTGTCAGAATTGGCAAAACTGTGAGTGTTGACGACAAACGCCTAAACGCATCCCGGGGATTGTCAATCATGGAAATCGCTCTAGGAGCCGAAAACGGTGAGTAATAGTCCACGAAACGGACCAGAATCGGCAACAATTGTGAGTGTTGATGACCAACACGTAAACGCACCTCGGATTTCACCAATCGTGCAAATCGCTTCGGGACCCCAAAATGGTGAGTAACAGTCCACGAAACGGGCTAGAATCGGCCAAAACTGCCTTGGGATTCAACAACTATGCAAATCACTTCGTGACCCAAAAACAGTGAGTAATAGTCCACGAAACAGTCAAAATTCGCCAAAACTATGAGTATTGACGCCGGACATGCAAACACACCCTGGGGATCATCAATCGTGAAAATCGCTCCGGGGCCCCATAACGGGCCAGAATCGTGAGTAATAGTCCATGAAACGGACCAGAATTAGCCAAAATTATGAGTGTTGATGACCGACACATAAGCAAACCTTGGGGTTCGACAACCATGAAAATCACTTTGGGACCCCAAAATGGTGAGTAATAGTCCACGAAACGGGTCAGACATGACAAAAACCGTGAGTATCGATGACCGACACGTAAACACACCCTGGGGTTCAACAATAGTCCTTGAAACGGTCCAGAATCGACCAAAACAACGGTTGTTGTTGACTGACATGTAAGCGCACCTTGGGGTTCAACTACCATGGAAATTGCTTTGGGACCCCAAAACCGTGAGTAATAGTGCACGAAACAGGTTAGAATCGACAAAAACCGCGAGTGTTGATAACCGACACGTAAGCTCACATTGGGGTTCAACAACTATGCAAATCGCTTTGGGACCCCAAAACGGTTAGTAATAGTCCACGAAACAGGTCAGAATTGGCCAAAACTATGAGTGTTGACGACGGACATGCAAACGCACCCTGGGATCGTCAATTGTGAAAATCGCTCCGGGACCCCGAAAAGTAATAGTCCACAAAACGGACCAGAATTGGCCAAAATTGTGAGTGTTGATGACCGACACATAAACGCAACCCGGGGTTCGTCAATCGTGGAAATCACTTCGGAACCCCAAAACTGAGTAACAGTCCAAGAAATGGGCTAGAATCAGCCCAAACTGCGAGTCTCGACGACCAACACATAAGCACATATTGGGGTTCAACAACCATGAAAATCACTTTTGGGACCCCAAAGCGGTGAGTAAAAGTCCGTGATACGGGCCAGAATCGGCCAAAACTGCGAGTGTTGATGACCGACACGTAAGCACACCTTGGGGTTCAACAACTATGCAAATCGCTTTGGGCCCCCAAAACGGTAAGTAATAGTCTACAAAACGTGTCAGAATTGGCAAAACTGTGAGTGTTGACGACAAACGCCTAAACGCATCCCGGGGATTGTCAATCATGGAAATCGCACTGGGACCGAAAAACGGTGAGTAATAGTCCACGAAACGGACCAGAATTGGCAACAATTGTGAGTGTTGATGACCGACACGTAAACGCACCTCAGAGTTCACCAATCGTTTAAATCGCTTCGGGACCCCAAAATGATGAGTAACAGTCCACGAAACGGGGTAGAATCGGCCAAAACTGCCTTGGGATTCAACAACTATGCAAATCACTCCGTGACCCAAAAACAGTGAGTAATAGTCCACGAAACGGTCAGAACTCGCCAAAACTGTGAGTATTGACGCCGGACATGCAAACACACCCTGGAGATCGTCAATCCTGAAAATCGCTCCGGGGCCCCATAACGGGCCAGAATCGTGAGTAATAGTCCATGAAACGGACCAGAATTAGCCAAAATTATGAGTGTTGATGACCGACACATAAGCAAACCTTGGGGTTCGACAACCATGAAAATCACTTTGGGACCCCAAAATGGTGAGTAATAGTCCACGAAACGGGTCAGACATGACAAAAACCGTGAGTATCGATGACCGACACGTAAACGCATCCCGGGGTTCAACAATAGTCCTTGAAACGGGCCAGAATCGAACAAAACTGCGATTGTTATGGACCGACATGTAGGCGCACCTTGGGGTTCAACTACCATGGAAATCGCTTTGCGACCCCAAAACCGTGAGTAATAGTGCACGGAACAGGTTAGAATTGACAAAAACTACGAGTGTTCATAACCGACACGTAAGCGCACCTTGGGGTTCAACAACTATGCAAATTGCTTCGGGACCCCAAAACGGTTACTAATAGTCCACGAAACGGGTCAGAATTGGCCAAAACTATGGGTGTTAACGACGGACATGCAAACGCACCCTGGGATCGTCAATCGTGAAAATCCCTCCGGGACCCCGAAAAGTAATAGTCCACAAAACGGACCAGAATTGGCCAAAATTTTGAGTGTTGATGACCAACACATAAACGAAACCCGGGGTTCGTCAATCGTGGAAATCACTTCGGAACCCCAAAACTGAGTAACAGTCCAAGAAATGGGCCAGGATCGGCCCAAACTGCGAGTCTCGACGACAAACACGTAAGCACACTTGGGGTTCAACAACCATGAAAATCACTTTCGGGACCCCAAAACGGTGAGTAAAAGTCCATGAAACGGGCCAGAATCGGCCAAAACTGCGAGTGTTGATGACCGACACGTAAGCACACCTTGGGGTTCAACAACTATGCAAATCGCTTTGGGCCCCCAAAACGGTAAGTAATAGTCTACAAAACGTGTCAGAATTGGCAAAACTGTGAGTGTTGACGACAAACGCCTAAACGCATCCCGGGGATTGTCAATCATGGAAATCGCTCTAGGAGCCGAAAACGGTGAGTAATAGTCCACGAAACGGACCAGAATCGGCAACAATTGTGAGTGTTGATGACCAACACGTAAACGCACCTCGGATTTCACCAATCGTGCAAATCTCTTCGGGACCCCAAAATGGTGAGTAACAGTCCACGAAACGGGCTAGAATCGGCCAAAACTGCCTTGGGATTCAACAACTATGCAAATCACTTCGTGACCCAAAAACAGTGAGTAATAGTCCACGAAACAGTCAAAATTCGCCAAAACTATGAGTATTGACGCCGGACATGCAAACACACCCTGGGGATCGTCAATCGTGAAAATCGCTCCGGGGCCCCATAACGGGCCAGAATCGTGAGTAATAGTCCATGAAACGGACCAGAATTAGCCAAAATTATGAGTGCTGATGACCGACACATAAGCAAACCTTGGGGTTCGACAACCATGAAAATCACTTTGGGACCCCAAAATGGTGAGTAATAGTCCACGAAACGGGTCAGACATGACAAAAACCGTGAGTATCGATGACCAACACGTAAACGCACCCTGGGGTTCAACAATAGTCCTTGAAACGGTCCAGAATCGACCAAAACAACGGTTGTTGTTGACTGACATGTAAGCGCACCTTGGGGTTCAACTACCATGGAAATTGCTTTGGGACCCCAAAACCGTGAGTAATAGTGCACAAAACAGGTTAGAATCGACAAAAACCGCGAGTGTTGATAACCGACACGTAAGCTCACCTTGTGGTTCAACAACTATGCAAATCGCTTTGGGACCCCAAAACGGTTAGTAATAGTCCACGAAACAGGTCAGAATTGGCCAAAACTATGAGTGTTGACGACGGACATGCAAACGCACCCTGGGATCGTCAATTGTGAAAATCGCTCCGGGACCCCGAAAAGTAATAGTCCACAAAACGGACCAGAATTGGCCAAAATTGTGAGTGTTGATGACCGACACATAAACGCAACCCGGGGTTCGTCAATCGTGGAAATCACTTCGGAACCCCAAAACTGAGTAACAGTCCAAGAAATGGGCTAGAATCGGCCCAAACTGCGAGTCTCGACGACCAACACATAAGCACATATTGGGGTTCAACAACCATGAAAATCACTTTTGGGACCCCAAAGCGGTGAGTAAAAGTCCGTGATACGGGCCAGAATCGGCCAAAACTGCGAGTGTTGATGACCGACACGTAAGCACACCTTGGGGTTCAACAACTATGCAAATCGCTTTGGGCCCCCAAAACGGTAAGTAATAGTCTACAAAACATGTCAGAATTGGCAAAACTGTGAGTGTTGACGACAAACGCCTAAACGCATCCCGGGGATTGTCAATCATGGAAATCGCACTGGGACCGAAAAACGGTGAGTAATAGTCCACGAAACGGACCAGAATTGGCAACAATTGTGAGTGTTCATGACCGACACGTAAACGCACCTCAGAGTTCACCAATCGTTTAAATCGCTTCGGGACCCCAAAATGATGAGTAACAGTCCACGAAACGGGGTAGAATCGGCCAAAACTGCCTTGGGATTCAACAACTATGCAAATCACTCCATGACCCAAAAACAGTGAGTAATAGTCCACGAAACGGTCAGAACTCGCCAAAACTGTGAGTATTGACGCCGGACATGCAAACACACCCTGGAGATCGTCAATCCTGAAAATCGCTCCGGGGCCCCATAACGGGCCAGAATCGTGAGTAATAGTCCATGAAACGGACCAGAATTAGCCAAAATTATGAGTGTTGATGACCGACACATAAGCAAACCTTGGGGTTCGACAACCATGAAAATCACTTTGGGACCCCAAAATGGTGAGTAATAGTCCACAAAACGGGTCAGACATGACAAAAACCGTGAGTATCGATGACCGACACGTAAACGCACCCCGGGGTTCAACAATAGTCCTTGAAACGGGCCAGAATCGAACAAAACTGCGATTGTTATGGACCGACATGTAGGCGCACCTTGGGGTTCAACTACCATGGAAATCGCTTTGCGACCCCAAAACCGTGAGTAATAGTGCACGGAACAGGTTAGAATTGACAAAAACTACGAGTGTTCATAACCGACACGTAAGCGCACCTTGGGGTTCAGCAACTATGCAAATTGCTTCGGGACCCCAAAACGGTTACTAATAGTCCACGAAACGGGTCAGAATTGGCCAAAACTATGGGTGTTAACGACGGACATGCAAACGCACCCTGGGATCGTCAATCGTGAAAATCCCTCCGGGACCCCGAAAAGTAATAGTCCACAAAACGGACCAGAATTGGCCAAAATTGTGAATGTTGATGACCAACACATAAACGAAACCCGGGGTTCGTCAATCGTGGAAATCACTTCGGAACCCCAAAACTGAGTAACAGTCCAAGAAATGGGCCAGGATCGGCCCAAACTGCGAGTCTCGACGACCAACACGTAAGCACACTTGGGGTTCAACAACCATGAAAATCACTTTCGGGACCCCAAAACGGTGAGTAAAAGTCCATGAAACGGGCCAGAATCGGCACTTGAGTGTTGATGACCGACACGTAAGCACACCTTGGGGTTCAACAACTATGCAAATCGCTTTGGGCCCCCAAAACGGTAAGTAATAGTCTACAAAACGTGTCAGAATTGGCAAAACTGTGAGTGTTGACGACAAACGCCTAAACGCATTCCGGGGATTGTCAATCATGGAAATCGCTCTAGGAGCCGAAAACGGTGAGTAATAGTCCACGAAACGGACCAGAATCGGCAACAATTGTGAGTGTTGATGACCAACACGTAAACGCACCTCGGATTTCACCAATCGTGCAAATCGCTTCGGGACCCCAAAATGGTGAGTAACAGTCCACGAAACGGGCTAGAATCGGCCAAAACTGCCTTGGGATTCAACAACTATGCAAATCACTTCGTGACCCAAAAACAGTGAGTAATAGTCCACGAAACAGTCAAAATTCGCCAAAACTATGAGTATTGACGCCGGACATGCAAACACACCCTGGGGATCGTCAATCGTGAAAATCGCTCCGGGGCCCCATAACGGGCCAGAATCGTGAGTAATAGTCCATGAAACGGACCAGAATTAGCCAAAATTATGAGTGTTGATGACCGACACATAAGCAAACCTTGGGGTTCGACAACCATGAAAATCACTTTGGGACCCCAAAATGGTGAGTAATAGTCCACGAAACGGGTCAGACATGACAAAAACCGTGAGTATCGATGACCGACACGTAAACGCACCCTGGGGTTCAACAATAGTCCTTGAAACGGTCCAGAATCGACCAAAACAACGGTTGTTGTTGACTGACATGTAAGCGCACCTTGGGGTTCAACTACCATGGAAATTGCTTTGGGACCCCAAAACCGTGAGTAATAGTGCACGAAACAGGTTAGAATCGACAAAAACCGCGAGTGTTGATAACCGACACGTAAGCTCACCTTGGGGTTCAACAACTATGCAAATCGCTTTGGGACCCCAAAACGGTTAGTAATAGTCCACGAAACAGGTCAGAATTGGCCAAAACTATGAGTGTTGACGACGGACATGCAAACGCACCCTGGGATCGTCAATTGTGAAAATCGCTCCGGGACCCCGAAAAGTAATAGTCCACAAAACGGACCAGAATTGGCCAAAATTGTGAGTGTTGATGACCGACACATAAACGCAACCCGGGGTTCGTCAATCGTGGAAATCACTTCGGAACCCCAAAACTGAGTAACAGTCCAAGAAATGGGCTAGAATCGGCCCAAACCGCGAGTCTCGACGACCAACACATAAGCACATATTGGGGTTCAACAACCATGAAAATCACTTTTGGGACCCCAAAGCGGTGAGTAAAAGTCCGTGAAACGGGCCAGAATCGGCCAAAACTGCGAGTGTTGATGACCGACACGTAAGCGCACCTTGGGGTTCAACAACTATGCAAATCGCTTTGGGCCCCCAAAACGGTAAGTAGTAGTCTACAAAACGTGTCAGAATTGGCAAAACTGTGAGTGTTGACGACAAACGCCTAAACGCATCCCGGGGATTGTCAATCATGTAAATCGCTCTGGGAGCCGAAAACGGTGAGTAATAGTCCACGAAACGGACCAGAATCGGCAACAATTGTGAGTGTTGATGACCAACACGTAAACGCACCTCGGATTTCACCAATCGTGCAAATCGCTTCGGGACCCCAAAATGGTGAGTAATAGTCCACGAAACGGGCTAGAATCGGCCAAAACTGCCTTGGGATTCAACAACTATGCAAATCATTCCGTGACCCAAAAACAGTGAGTAATAGTCCACGAAACGGTCTGAATTCGCCAAAACTATGAGTATTGACACCGGACATGCAAACACACCCTGGGGATCGTCAATCGTGAAAATTGCTACGGGGCCCCATAACGGGCCAGAATCGTGAGTAATAGTCCACGAAACGGACCAGAATTAGCCAAAATTATGAGTGTTGATGACCGATACATAAGCACACCTTGGGGTTCGACAACCATGGAAATCGCTTTCGGACCCCAAAATGGTGAGTAATAGTCCACGAAACAGGTCAGACATGACAAAAACCGTGAGTATCGATGACCAACACGTAAACGCATCCCGGGGTTCAACAATAGTCCTTGAAACGGTCCAGAATCGACCAAAATAGCGGTTGTTGATGACCGACATGTAAGCGCACCTTGGGGTTCAACTACCATGGAAATCGCTTTGGGACCCCAAAACCGTGAGTAATAGTGCACGAAACAGGTTAGAATCGACAAAAACCGCTAGTGTTGATAACCGACACGTCAGCGCACCTTGGGGTTCAACAACTATGCAAATCGCTTCGGGACCCCAAAACGGTTAGTAATAGTCCACGAAACGGGTTAGAATTGGCCAAAACTATGAGTGTTGACGACGAACATGCAAACGCACCCTGGGATCGTCAATTGTGAAAATCGCTCCGGGACCCCGAAAAGTAATAGTCCACAAAACGGACCAGAATTGGCCAAAATTGTGAGTGTTGATGACCGACACATAAACGCAACCCGGGGTTCGTCAATCGTGGAAATCACTTCGGAATCCCAAAACTTAGTAACAGTCCAAGAAATGGGCTAGAATCGGCCCAAACTGCGAGTCTCGACGATAAACACATAAGCACATATTGGGGTTCAACAACCATGAAAATCACTTTTGGGACCCCAAAGCGGTGAGTAAAAGTCCGTGAAACGGGCCAGAATCGGCCAAAACTGCGAGTGTTGATGACCGACACGTAAGCGCACCTTGGGGTTCAACAACTATGCAAATCGCTTTGGGACCCCAAAACGGTAAGTAATAGTCTACAAAACGTGTCAGAATTGGCAAAACTGTGAGTGTTGACGACAAACGCCTAAACGCATCCCGGGGATTGTCAATCATGGAAATCGCTCTGGGACCCGAAAACGGTGAGTAATAGTCCACGAAACGGACCAGAATCGGCAACAATTGTGAGTGTTGATGACCAACACGTAAACGCACCTCGGATTTCACCAATCGTGCAAATCGCTTCGGGACCCCAAAATGGTGAGTAATAGTCCACGAAACGGGCTAGAATCGGCCAAAACTGCCTTGGGATTCAACAACTATGCAAATCACTCCGTGACCCCAAAACAGTGAGTAATAGTCCACGAAACGGTCAGAATTCGCCAAAACTATGAGTATTGACGCCGGACATCCAAACACACCCTGGGGATCGTCAATCGTGAAAATCGCTCCGGGGCCCCATAACGGGCCAGAATCGTGAGTAATAGTCCACGAAACGGACCAGAATTAGCCAAAATTATGAGTGTTGATGACCGATACATAAGCACACCTTGGGGTTCGACAACCATGGAAATCGCTTTGGGACCCCAAAATGGTGAGTAATAGTCCACGAAACGGGTCAGACATGACAAAAACCATGAGTATCGATGACCGACACGTAAACGCACCCCGGGTTTCGACAATTGTCCTTGAAACGGTCCAGAATCGACCAAAACAGCGGTTGTTGATGACCGACATGTAAGCGCAGCTTGGGGTTCAACTACCATGGAAATCGCTTTGGGACCCCAAAACCGTGAGTAATAGTGCACGAAACAGGTTAGAATCGACAAAAACCGCGAGTGTTGATAACCGACACGTCAGCGCACCTTGGGGTTCAACAACTATGCAAATCGCTTCGGGACCCCAAAACGGTTAGTAATAGTCCACGAAACGGGTCAGAATTGGCCAAAACTATGAGTGTTGACGACGGACATGCAAACGCACCCTGGGATCGTCAATTGTGAAAATCGCTCCGGGACCCCGAAAAGTAATAGTCCACAAAACGGACCAGAATTGGCCAAAATTGTGAGTGTTGATGACCGACACATAAACGCAACCCGGGGTTCGTCAATCATGGAAATCACTTCGGAACCCCAAAACTGAGTAACAGTCCAAGAAATGGGCTAGAATCGGCCCAAACTGCGAGTCGCGACGACCAACACATAAGCACATATTGGGGTTCAACAACCATGAAAATCACTTTTAGGACCCCCAAAGCGGTGAGTAAAAGTCCGTGAAACGGGCCAGAATCGGCCAAAACTGCGAGTGTTGATGACCGACACGTAAGCGCACCTTGGGGTTCAACAACTATGCAAATCGCTTTGGGCCCCCAAAACGGTAAGTAATAGTCTACAAAACGTGTCAGAATTGGCAAAACAGTGAGTGTTGACGACAAACGCGTAAACGCATCCCGGGGATTGTCAATCATGGAAATCGCTCTAGGACCCGAAAACGGTGAGTAATAGTCCATGAAACGGACCAGAATCGGCAACAATTGTGAGTGTTGATGACCAACACGTAAACGCACATCGGATTTCACCAATCGTGCAAATCGCTTCGGGACCCCAAAATGGTGAGTAATAGTCCACGAAACGGGCTAGAATCGGCCAAAACTGCCTTGGGATTCAACAACTATGCAAATCACTCCGTGACCCAAAAACAGTGAGTAATAGTCCACGAAACGGTCAGAATTCGCCAAAACTATGAGTATTGACGCCGGACATGCAAACACATCCTGGGGATCGTCAATCGTGAAAATCGCTCCGGGGCCCCATAACGGGCCAGAATCGTGAGTAATAGTCCACGAAACGGACCAGAATTAGCCAAAATTATGAGTGTTGATGACCGATACATAAGCACACATTGGGGTTCGACAACCATGGAAATCACTTTGGGACCCCAAAATGGTAAGTAATAGTCCACGAAACGGGTCAGACATGACAAAAACCGTGAGTATCGATGACCGACACGTAAACGCACCCCGGGGTTCGACAATTGTCCTTGAAACGGTCCAGAATCGACCAAAACAGCGGTTGTTGATGACCGACATGTAAGCGCAGCTTGGGGTTCAACTACCATGGAAATCGCTTTGGGACCCCAAAACCGTGAGTAATAGTGCACGAAACAGGTTAGAATCGACAAAAACCGCGAGTGTTGATAACCGACACATCAGCGCACCTTGGGGTTCAACAACTATGCAAATCGCTTCGGGACCCCATAACGGTTAGTAATAGTCCACGAAACGGGTCAGAATTGGCCAAAACTATGAGTGTTGACGACGGACATGCAAACGCACCCTGGGATCGTCAATTGTGAAAATCGCTCCGGGACCCCGAAAAGTAATAGTCCACAAAACGGACCAGAATTGGCCAAAATTGTGAGTGTTGATGACCGACACATAAACGCAACCCGGGGTTCGTCAATCGTGGAAATCACTTCGGAACCCCAAAACTGAGTAACAGTCCAGGAAATGGGCTAGAATCGGCCCAAACTGCGAGTCTCGACGACCAACACATAAGCACATATTGGGGTTCAACAACCATGAAAATCACTTTTGGGACCCCAAAGCGGTGAGTATAAGTCCGTGAAACGGGCCAGAATCGGCCAAAACTGCGAGTGTTGATGACCGACACGTAAGCGCACCTTGGGGTTCAACAACTATGCAAATCGCTTTGGGACCCCAAAACGGTAAGTAATAGTCTACAAAACGTGTCAGAATTGGCAAAACTGTGAGTGTTGACGACAAACGCCTAAACGCATCCCGGGGATTGTCAATCATGGAAATCGCTCTGGGACCCGAAAACGGTGAGTAATAGTCCACGAAACGGACCAGAATCGGCAACAATTGTGAGTGTTGATGACCAACACGTAAACGCACCTCGGATTTCACCAATCGTGCAAATCGCTTCGGGACCCCAAAATGGTGAGTAATAGTCCACGAAACGGGCTAGAATCGGCCAAAACTGCCTTGGGATTCAACAACTATGCAAATCACTCCGTGACCCAAAAACAGTGAGTAATAGTCCACGAAACGGTCAGAATTCGCCAAAACTATGAGTATTGACGCCGGACATGCAAACACACCCTGGGGATCGTCAATCGTGAAAATCGCTCCGGGGCCCCATAACGGGCCAGAATCGTGAGTAATAGTCCACGAAACGGACCAGAATTAGCCAAAATTATGAGTGTTGATGACCGATACATAAGCACACCTTGGGGTTCGACAACCATGGAAATCACTTTGGGACCCCAAAATGGTGAGTAATAGTCCACGAAACGGGTCAGACATGACAAAAACGTGAGTATCGATGACCGACACGTAAACGCACCCCGGGGTTCAACAATAGTCCTTGAAACGGTCCAGAATCGACCAAAAGAGCGGTTGTTGATGACCGACATGTAAGCGCAGCTTGGGGTTCAACTACCATGGAAATCGCTTTGGGACCCCAAAACCGTGAGTAATAGTGCACGAAACAGGTTAGAATCGACAAAAACCGCGAGTGTTGATAACCGACACGTCAGCGCACCTTGGGGTTCAACAACTATGCAAATCGCTTCGGGACCCCATAACGGTTAGTAATAGTCCACGAAACGGGTCAGAATTGGCCAAAACTATGAGTGTTGACGACGGACATGCAAACACACCCTGGGATCGTCAATTGTGAAAATCGCTCCGGGACCCCGAAAAGTAATAGTCCACAAAACGGACCAGAATTGGCCAAAATTGTGAGTGTTGATGACCGACACATAAACGCAACCCGGGGTTCGTCAATCGTGGAAATCACTTCGGAACCCCAAAACTGAGTAACAGTCCAGGAAATGGGCTAGAATCGGCCCAAACTGCGAGTCTCGACGACCAACACATAAGCACATATTGGGGTTCAACAACCATGAAAATCACTTTTGGGACCCCAAAGCGGTGAGTATAAGTCCGTGAAACGGGCCAGAATCGGCCAAAACTGCGAGTGTTGATGACCGACACGTAAGCGCACCTTGGGGTTCAACAACTATGCAAATCGCTTTGGGCCCCCAAAACTGTAAGTAATAGTCTACAAAACGTGTCAGAATAGGCAAAATTGTGAGTGTTGACGACAAACGCGTAAACGCATCCCGGGGATTGTCAATCATGGAAATCGCTCTAGGACCCGAAAACGGTGAGTAATAGTCCATGAAACGGACCAGAATCGGCAACAATTGTGAGTGTTGATGACCAACACGTAAACGCACATCGGATTTCACCAATCGTGCAAATCGCTTCGGGACCCCAAAATGGTGAGTAATAGTCCACGAAACGGGCTAGAATCGGCCAAAACTGCCTTGGGATTCAACAACTATGCAAATCACTCCGTGACCCAAAAACAGTGAGTAATAGTCCACGAAACGGTCAGAATTCGCCAAAACTATGAGTATTGACGCCGGACATGCAAACACACCCTGGGGATCGTCAATCGTGAAAATCGCTCCGGGGCCCCATAACGGGCCAGAATCGTGAGTAATAGTCCACGAAACGGACCAGAATTAGCCAAAATTATGAGTGTTGATGACCGATACATAAGCACACCTTGGGGTTCGACAACCATGGAAATCACTTTGGGACCCCAAAATGGTGAGTAATAGTCCACGAAACGGGTCAGACATGACAAAAACCGTGAGTATCGATGACCGACACGTAAACGCACCCCGGGGTTCAACAATAGTCCTTGAAACGGTCCAGAATCGACCAAAACAGCGGTTGTAGATGACCAACATGTAAGCGTAGCTTGGGGTTCAACTACCATGGAAATCGCTTTGGGACCCCAAAACCGTGAGTAATAGTGCACGAAACAGGTTAGAATCGACAAAAACTGCGAGTGTTGATAACCGACACGTCAGCGCACCTTGGGGTTCAACAACTATGCAAATCGCTTCGGGACCCCAAAACGGTTAGTAATAGGCCACGAAACGGGTCAGAATTGGCCAAAACTATGAGTGTTGACGACGGACATGCAAACGCACCCTGGGATCGTCAATTGTGAAAATCGCTCCGGGACCCCGAAAAGTAATAGTCCACAGAACGGACCAGAATTGGCCAAAATTGTGAGTGTTGATGACCGACACATAAACGCAACCCGGGGTTCGTCAATCGTGGAAATCACTTCGGAACCCCAAAACTGAGTAACAGTCCAGGAAATGGGCTAGAATCGGCCCAAACTGCGAGTCTCGACGACCAACATATAAGCACATATTGGGGTTCAACAACCATGAAAATCACTTTTGGGACCCCAAAGCGGTGAGTAAAAGTCCATGAAACGGGCCAGAATCGGCCAAAACTGCGAGTGTTGATGACCGACATGTAAGCGCACCTTGGGGTTCAACAACTATGCAAATCGCTTTGGGCCCCCAAAACGGTAAGTAATAGCCTACAAAACGTGTCAGAATAGGCAAAACTGTGAGTGTTGACGACAAACGCGTAAACGCATCCCGGGGATTGTCAATCATGGAAATCGCTCTGGGAGCCGAAAACGGTGAGTAATAGTCCATGAAACGGACCAGAATCGGCAACAATTGTGAGTGTTGATGACCAACACGTAAACGGACATCGGATTTCACCAATCGTGCAAATCGCTTCGGGACCCCAAAATGGTGAGTAATAGTCCACGAAACGGGCTAGAATCGGCCAAAACTGCCTTGGGATTCAACAACTATGCAAATCACTCCGTGACCCAAAAACAGTGAGTAATAGTCCACGAAACGGTCAGAATTCGCCAAAACTATGAGTATTGACGCCGGACATGCAAACACATCCTGGGGATCGTCAATCGTGAAAATCGCTCCGGGGCCCCATAACGGGCCAGAATCGTGAGTAATAGTCCACGAAACGGACCAGAATTAGCCAAAATTATGAGTGTTGATGACCGATACATAAGCACACCTTGGGGTTCGACAACCATGGAAATCACTTTGGGACCCCAAAATGGTAAGTAATAGTCCACGAAACGGGTCAGACATGACAAAAACCGTGAGTATCGATGACCGACACGTAAACGCACCCCGGGGTTCGACAATTGTCCTTGAAACGGTCCAGAATCGACCAAAACAGCGGTTGTTGATGACCGACATGTAAGCGCAGCTTGGGGTTCAACTACCATGGAAATCGTTTTGGGACCCCAAAACCGTGAGTAATAGTGCACGAAACAGGTTAGAATCGACAAAAACCGCGAGTGTTGATAACCGACACGTCAGCGCACCTTGGGGTTCAACAACTATGCAAATCGCTTCGGGACCCCATAACGGTTAGTAATAGTCCACGAAACGGGTCAGAATTGGCCAAAACTATGAGTGTTGACGACGGACATGCAAACACACCCTGGGATCGTCAATTGTGAAAATCGCTCCGGGACCCCGAAAAGTAATAGTCCACAAAACGGACCAGAATTGGCCAAAATTGTGAGTGTTGATGACCGACACATAAACGCAACCCGGGGTTCGTCAATCGTGGAAATCACTTCGGAACCCCAAAACTGAGTAACAGTCCAGGAAATGGGCTAGAATCGGCCCAAACTGCGAGTCTCGACGACCAACACATAAGCACATATTGGGGTTCAACAACCATGAAAATCACTTTTGGGACCCCAAAGCGGTGAGTA
>NW_021290554.1:0-1388 GCF_002162155.2 Triticum dicoccoides
TCCAGATTTTATTTGCTTGGCCTCGCTAAGGTGAAATCTGAGAAAGTGTTATCCTCCTTCGCATCTGCATCGTCCATCGCTATTCATCATGGTAGTATGTTGTGTTGTCAGCACCCTTGACGCGGTTGTTGATAAAACCTTGATGATTGTGGAAATGCTCAAGTTCTTGAGAGCACGCACAAGCGCTACGTCTTATCATCGGCACTAGCTGGGATTGCCCCAGATTTCCTCGGTTATGCTATAACCACTCCAACAGTGAATTCACTCTCTATTGTTGGGTTCTTCCCCAGTTACCAGAATCATTCCCAGCATTTGCATTTTGTTCCCAGCTTGCACCGCCAATGTGCCATTCTACCATGGGTCTCTTCCATTTCCGGTGATAAGCAAATTCATCCACTACGTTGTCTTCAACAAGGTAATCCACATCATCCAAGTCCGAGTATGCCATTCTACCGACCCCCGCCAATCGATTGTTGTGATTTGCCTTAGGTTGATATAGAGAGTCTAAATGATCTCTATATCAAAGGTAATTCTTTCTGCCACTTAAGGGGATAATCTACGAATCAACTTCCCCTCCTCCAGGATGTTTCGTCGTGGTATCATGGCAACTCAACTCCTCGCTACGAGGACAATCGTTTACCACCTTCTTAGGTGTGGAATCGTTGTCTACCTAGTGAACCTTTGTCATCTGCTTCACTCCATTCCTATGGATGTGTGCTTGCCTCTCAGCTCGAGAGATGTTGCTATGTCTCATTCCGTGAGTTAATCCTGAGTTGTTCGACCTTCGAGAAGAACCATTCTTTTAGGGTCTCTCTTTTCCTCTCGTTGTCATGTTAGTTGGAGTTCTCAGAGCAAGACTTCGAGCCAATGATGGGGAACGAATCAACGTCCATTTGAAGTGCAACTGGATCGTGAAGATTATACTAGTTTGCGTTTCCCCTTCATCTTACCCTACGCCTGAATCTCGAGACGAGATTCTTGTTTAGTGGGGGTGAGTTGTCACATCCCTAGCTTCTGGTAATGCACTAGGCTAGACCTCATGTGTGCATCATGTTTAAATTCTGAAATTTGAATTGAGGAATTTTGGAAGCCTCAAAAACTTAAATAAAAGAGGGGCAAAAACCCTAGAAATCTCATTCATTGCTCCAAAAATGCCTTTTTAAATGTTTGATAATTTTTGGTAAGGGTTCTGGTCCCAACCAAAATATTGAACATTTTTAAGGATTTATTTTTGGGACTTTGAATTTAAATCATTAGCTATTTGAATTTGAATTATATTCATATAATTAGAATATAATTTCAAATATCCCTGAAATATTTTATAAGCTTTTGGAAAAGTCCATCTAGCAATATAAAATATTCAGTGGAGTTTTTGGCATTGTTTGAAT
>NW_021290555.1:0-5896 GCF_002162155.2 Triticum dicoccoides
TGAGTGGGAAGTTTTGGACACTGACAAAGACGCTTCACTGTCCTCGTGTACAACATTATTCCTAAGGTACCATGCCCTGAATATAAACATAATTGTAAGACGAATCTCCTCCGAACAGGGTGCCAGCAAGCATTGCAGCCAGTCTGTTCTAGTATATCTAAAGGCGTTTTCAGATGGAAGGTGCCAAACCTCTCTTAATTCCGGACATAAAGCCCGAGCGTTTGTGCATTCTACCACCGCATGAAATTCATTCTCTGTACCACTACCACATATTGAGTAGACGTCACTGATTTCCAGTTTTCGTTTCTTCTTATTTTCCTTCGTTGTCAGGGAGCCACTTGCAACCCTCCAAGTAAAGGACTTAATCCTTGGCGGCGGCATAGATTTCCTGATAACATCACATATGCTTCTATCATTTGCTTGGTTCGAAGCGCTTGATGTTGGTGGTTGTCTCTATTTCTCTCTTGTGTGATGCATCCCTTGTGTGAAGGGGGGTTGAGTTTGGGCTTGAGCTTCTCAAGGAAGGGATAATCTGGCAAGTTGGTAACAGCCTTAGTAAGAGACAACTGGATCCCAAGGCAGCAGTGCTTTCTGGTGGCCAAAAGGAGTTATGGACCCTTATGCCATGATGGAGAACAGCAGCTTAATCAATGTATGAACCTAATCATGATAGTTAATTTTAACCTATTGGGGGATCATAATTATGATGTGCTAAAGCTACATACACTTTGGTTCACTTTGGCTTTGCTGGGGCGCAGCACTTGAGCCATGACAATTGAATACTCCGAGCAGCTGTGGAATTTGGTGTCCTTGGCTCTTTTAGTACTCCTACTAGTACTTTTTAGCCCCTAGCTGATTAGCTTAAACCTGCATTTCAAACAGCTAATGACAGCGTAAGATCAGAATCTTCACCCTCCATAGCTAGCTTTTTTTGGATCGCCAACCACACAACCCGCGCTTTTCCTCTGAGGATCCATGCAGCAAATTGTGGCACCTGCAGGCCCGCATGGCGGCACGCGTACGGCGTACCTGTGCCCTCTAGTCTGGTCCCAGTCAACATGCGTCAACACAGAGAATAAAGCACTCCGACATTATACTCTGTGTCACAAATTGTCTGGCAAACGTATCTTCACTGATCCACAAATTTTTGCTCCCCATTTCACACGCACAAAACAGGTTCTTCTACAGGTCATGAGATACGGCTGAGATTTACCGCCTCTGTACATAAATTCTTATATCTAAGAGAGTCATCCCAGTAACTTATTTATTTTAACATGTAAGCAAGACACCTCACCACAGAATTATGAATAAGATAAGATCCACACAACATGCAATAATGCATAAAAATGACCCACCGCAATATTTAACCATGCACTAGGTAATTGCCCGTGCATTGCAACGGGAGCAAGAAATATTCTGATAGTTCACCCTCCTTCCCCCACATACTAACTCCGCTCCCCCATTCCGAGTTCGTTTTGTGCTACATATTCACTTTTCTTAGTTGCATTTAACCCAGTGACCAAACCAAGATGTACCAGTTCCTCTGGTCATCTTGCATCGGCTGCGACATCCCAATTATCAAAAGGAGACATAAAAAGGAGGTGATGTATTAGTATAAGAAGGTACCAAAATAGCTATACCAACAATCCATAAAAATGTGTGTAAAAGGGTCTCGAACACCAATCTACAGAATAGTCAGATTCCCTGGGATGATCTCCAGCAAAGAACTGAGAAATCTAAACTGAAAACAGGAATATATATCCATAAGGCCAAGACAAAATAAAATACAACATAAGAAGAAAGGAATGATCTGATGGCGACAATACTTGACTAGAAGGATTTTAAAAATAAAATATAAGCGGCTCCAGAGAACTGCATAAGAAGAAAGAAACGATCCAAAGGATTGAGATATCAGCGGATACAGAGACTGGAAGGTAGCGTTTTGGTTCTACGTCTAGGTCGAGAGTGTGCCAGAATTCTCCATCCATTACTCTTTTCTCTAGGAAGGTAGCCATGTGCTTAGAACAAACAGGTAAGGATTCTGAAGAAAAAGGGCAACATATGGGAGTATTTTCTGGAAAGATCCAGCGCACCAAAGATCGAGGGAGCCGCAAGTCATCCGCCGCAGGCGACGAACCTTCTACCTTGTGCTGCATCTGCGGAGGATCCACTTCGTACCACCCGCAGGCCTCAGCACCAGCGTCTTAACCTTCGAAGCTGAACAAGTGCACCAGCGCCGCCCACACCGACCGCCAAATTTCCACCGAGCCAACCATCTTTCCGCTGCCCATTCCTGCATAGGATGGGAAGAATTGGAGAAGAGGGCGAGATGGGAAGGGAAGTCAACCGCAGATATGAAGAATAGCCGAGGGGGGCCAAGAGGTTGGGTAGGTCAATCACACCACTACCAAACCTTTTTTTTTGCGGGACTACCAAACCTTCTTCCGCCATTCTTGCAGTAGTAGAACCAACTGCTGCTACAGGGATTCAAGAGGGCGCTATCAACAGCCCAGATCCACGCTGAGGAGCATGGCGACCTACCACAGCTTCGGGAGGTGGGACATTAACATTCTAGAAGAGGAGGGGGGTACTATGCTGCGCACCGGCGGGTCAGAAAGACGTCCGAGAGGGTCTGGATGCATGTGGCATTTGCTGGTAACTTTGTTGCAACTTCAGTGTCAGCTAAGCTTTCAGATCCGATGGTTGAGATGGTCCGGAGGCAGGCACACCATCGCCACCAACTCAGTTTTTTATAGGAGTAGAGATGGGAAAATATTTTCAATTTTATATTCAATAAATATTAAACTAGACACTATTAAATATAATATGTCAAAATGTATTTTGAATTGTGGTTGTCATGTTATAAATGCAAATTTCAATCAACCAATTCCCGTTGCAACGTGCAGGCTATCCTCTAGTATAAGACGTTCTAGAGACATAGGGAGTGTTATTTTCCAATACGTTGTATGGAGCGCCCCCCCTCTATTATTTTGCAATGTGACACCCAATCCCAAAAAGAAGAGAGGAACTGAAGTGTAAACAAAATAAATCAGGAAATGGAAACACCAGAGTGGCTCAACTGCCTAATAAACTAGACGATACCCCGCGCTTTGTTGTGGAATGTCTAGCAATACATTTCAATGGGATTTCATTATATGGAACGTGAGTATTTGAAGTAAAAATTAAGACTTCAAACTGAAAATACATATCATTTATTGTGTTTGATTATTTTATAATTGTAAAATAGTAGCATAGTGGAATGGACATTCTAGTGCATGTTTGCATGTTGAGGTTGTTACAATTCGATGTATATTTGCATGTTGTGGTGGGCCATTTCTTATGCTTGATGATACGCAAGTAGTGATCTAAGACCCACTTAGAGGACTCATGCATACATCAGACGGATTCTAGTGAATCAAGCTAGTAAATCTAACGGCTACAGCAATTTTGATGATGTGAAAGCATGCATGTTGAGATAGTTAGAGGTGGTAGGGATCACTCTCTGAGGTATATAATGAAGGAAATATGCCCTAGAGGCAACAATAAAGTTATTATTTATTTCCTTATATCATGATAAAGGTTTATTATTCATGCTAGAATTGTATTAACCGGAAACATAATACATGTGTGAATATATAAACAAACAGAGTGTCACTAGTATGCCTCTACTTGACTAGCTCGTTAATCAAAGATGGTTATGTTTCCTAACCATGGACAAAGAGTTGTCATTTGATTAACGGGATCACATCATTAGTTGAATGATCTGATTGACATGACCCATTCCATTAGCTTAGCACCCGATCGTTTAGTATGTTGCTATTGCTTTCGTCATGACTTATACATGTTCCTATGACTATGAGATTATGTAACTCCCGTGTGCCGGAGGAACACTTTGTGTGCTACCAAACGTCACAACGTAACTGAGTGATTATAAGGGTGCTCTACAGGTGTCTCCAAAGGTACATGTTGGGTTGACGTATTTCGAGATTATGATTTGTCACTCCGATCGTCGGAGAGGTATCTCTGGGCCCTCTCGGTAATGCACATCACTTAAGCCTTTCAAGCATTGCAACTAATGAGTTAGTTGCGAGATGATGTATTATGGAACGAGTAAAGAGACTTGCCGGTAATGAGATTGAACTAGGTATTGGATACTGACGATCGAATCTCGGGCAAGTAACATACCGATGACAAAGGGAACAACGTATGTAGTTATGCGGTCTGACCGATAAAGATCTTCGTAGAATATGTAGGAGCCAATATGGCCATCCAGGTCCCGCTATTGGTTATTGACCGAAGACGTGTCTCGGTCATGTCTACATTGTTCTCGACCGTAGGGTCCGCACGCTTAAAGTTACGATGACAGTTTCATTATGAGTTTATGTATTTTGATGTACCGAAGGTTGTTCGGAGTCCCGGATGTGATCACGGACATGACGAGGAGTTTCGAAATGGTCGAGACATAAAGATCGATATATTGGAAGCCTATATTTGGACATCGGAATCGTTCCGGGTGAAATCAGCATTTTACCGGAGTACCGGGGGTTACCGGAACCCTCCCGGGGGGTTATTGGGCCTACATGGGCCTTGAGGGAGAAGAGAAAAGGAGGCAGGAGGTGGCCGCGCGCCCCTCCCCTTCCTAGTCCGAATAGGACAAGGGAAGAGGGGCGGCGCCCCCCCTTTCCTTCCCCTCTTCCTCCTCTTTCCCCCTTCTCCTTCTCCAACTAGGAAAGAAGGGAGTCCTACTCCCGGTGGGAGTAGGACTCCCCCCTGGTGCGCCTCTCCTTGGCCGGCCGCCCCCTCCCCTTGGCTCCTTTATATACGGGGGCAGGAGGGCACCCTAGGACACACAAGTTGATCTTCGTGATCGTTCCTTAGCCGTGTGCGGTGCCCCCCTCCACGATATTACACCTCGATCATATTGTAGCGGTGCTTAGGCGAAGCCCTGCGACGGTTAAACATCAAGATCATCACCACGCCGTCGTGCTGACAAAAACTCCTCCCCGAAGCTTTGCTGGATCGGAGCCCGGGGTGCGTCATCGAGCTGTACGTGTGTGAAGAACTCGGAGGTGCCGGAGTAACGGTGCTTGGATCGGTTGGACCGGGAAGACGTACGACTAATTCCTCTACGTTGCGTCAACGCTTCCGCTTCAGTCTACGAGGGTATGTAGACAACACTCTCCCCTCTCGTTGCTATGCATCACCATGATCTTGCGTGTGCGTAGGAATTTTTTTGAAATTACTACGTTCCCCAACAGTGGCATCCGAGCCTAGGTTTTCTGGATTGATGTTATATGCACGAGTAGAACACAAGTGAGTTGTGGGCGATATAAGTCATACTGCCTACCAGCATGTCATACTTTGGTTCGGCGGTATTGTTGGATGAAGCGGCCCGGACCGACATTACGCGTACGCTTATGCGAGACTGGTTCTACCGCCGTGCTTTGCACACAGGTGGCTGGCGGGTGTCAGTTTCTCCAACTTTAGTTGAACCGAGTGTGGCTACGCCCGGTCCTTGCAAAGGTTAAAACGGCATCAACTTGACAAACTATCGTTGTGGTTTTGATGCGTAGGTAAGATTGGTTCTTGCTTAAGCCCGTAGCAGCCACGTAAAACTTGCAACAAACAAAGTAGAGGACGTCTAACTTGTTTTTGCAGGGCATGTTGTGATGTGATATGGTCAAGACATGATGCTAAATTTTATTGTAATGGATGATCATGTTTTGTAACTGAGTTATCGGCAACTGGCAGGAGCCATATGGTTGTCGCTTTATTGTATGCAATGCAATCGGCCTGTAATGCTTTACTTTATCACTAAGCGGTAGCGATAGTCGTAGAAGCATAAGATTGGCGAGACGACAACGATGCTACGATGGAGATCAAGGTGTCGCGCCGG
>NW_021290556.1:0-9985 GCF_002162155.2 Triticum dicoccoides
CCGGCGCGACACCTTGATCTCCATCGTAGCATCGTTGTCGTCTCGCCAATCTTATGCTTCTACGACTATCGCTACCGCTTAGTGATAAAGTAAAGCATTACAGGCCGATTGCATTGCATACAATAAAGCGACAACCATATGGCTCCTGCCAGTTGCCGATAACTCAGTTACAAAACATGATCATCCATTACAATAAAATTTAGCATCATGTCTTGACCATATCACATCACAACATGCCCTGCAAAAACAAGTTAGACGTCCTCTACTTTGTTTGTTGCAAGTTTTACGTGGCTGCTACGGGCTTAAGCAAGAACCAATCTTACCTACGCATCAAAACCACAACGATAGTTTGTCAAGTTGATGCCGTTTTAACCTTTGCAAGGACCGGGCGTAGCCACACTCGGTTCAACTAAAGTTGGAGAAACTGACACCCGCCAGCCACCTGTGTGCAAAGCACGGCGGTAGAACCAGTCTCGCATAAGCGTACGCGTAATGTCGGTCCGGGCCGCTTCATCCAACAATACCGCCGAACCAAAGTATGACATGCTGGTAGGCAGTATGACTTATATCGCCCACAACTCACTTGTGTTCTACTCGTGCATATAACATCAATCCAGAAAACCTAGGCTCGGATGCCACTGTTGGGGAACGTAGTAATTTCAAAAAAATTCCTACGCACACGCAAGATCATGGTGATGCATAGCAACGAGAGGGGAGAGTGTTGTCTACATACCCTCGTAGACTGAAGCGGAAGCGTTGACGCAACGTAGAGGAATTAGTCGTACGTCTTCCCGGTCCAACCGATCCAAGCACCGTTACTCCGGCACCTCCGAGTTCTTCACACACGTACAGCTCGATGACGCACCCCGGGCTCCGATCCAGCAAAGCTTCGGGGAGGAGTTTTTGTCAGCACGACGGCGTGGTGATGATCTTGATGTTTAACCGTCGCAGGGCTTCGCCTAAGCACCGCTACAATATGATCGAGGTGTAATATCGTGGAGGGGGGCACCGCACACGGCTAAGGAACGATCACGAAGATCAACTTGTGTGTCCTAGGGTGCCCTCCTGCCCCCGTATATAAAGGAGCCAAGGGGAGGGGGCGGCCGGCCAAGGAGAGGCGCACCAGGGGGGAGTCCTACTCCCACCGGGAGTAGGACTCCCTTCTTTCCTAGTTGGAGAAGGAGAAGGGGGAAAGAGGAGGAAGAGGGGAAGGAAAGGGGGGGCGCCGCCCCTCTTCCCTTGTCCTATTCGGACTAGGAAGGGGAGGGGCGCGCGGCCACCTCCTGCCTCCTTTTCTCTTCTCCCTCAAGGCCCATGTAGGCCCAATAACCCCCCGGGAGGGTTCCGGTAACCCCCGGTACTCCGGTAAAATGCTGATTTCACCCGGAACGATTCCGATGTCCAAATATAGGCTTCCAATATATCGATCTTTATGTCTCGACCATTTCGAAACTCCTCGTCATGTCCGTGATCACATCCGGGATTCCGAACAACCTTCGGTACATCAAAATACATAAACTCATAATGAAACTGTCATCGTAACTTTAAGCGTGCGGACCCTACGGTCGAGAACAATGTAGACATGACCGAGACACGTCTTCGGTCAATAACCAATAGCGGGACCTGGATGGCCATATTGGCTCCTACATATTCTACGAAGATCTTTATCGGTCAGACCGCATAACTACATACGTTGTTCCCTTTGTCATCGGTATGTTACTTGCCCGAGATTCGATCGTCAGTATCCAATACCTAGTTCAATCTCATTACCGGCAAGTCTCTTTACTCGTTCCATAATACATCATCTCGCAACTAACTCATTAGTTGCAATGCTTGCAAGGCTTAAGTGATGTGCATTACCGAGAGGGCCCAGAGATACCTCTCCGACGATCGGAGTGACAAATCCTAATCTCGAAATACGTCAACCCAACATGTACCTTTGGAGACACCTGTAGAGCACCCTTATAATCACTCAGTTACGTTGTGACGTTTGGTAGCACACAAAGTGTTCCTCCGGCACACGGGAGTTACATAATCTCATAGTCATAGGAACATGTATAAGTCATGACGAAAGCAATAGCAACATACTAAACGATCGGGTGCTAAGCTAATGGAATGGGTCATGTCAATCAGATCATTCAACTAATGATGTGATCCCGTTAATCAAATGACAACTCTTTGTCCATGGTTAGGAAACATAACCATCTTTGATTAACGAGCTAGTCAAGTAGAGGCATACTAGTGACACTCTGTTTGTTTATATATTCACACATGTATTATGTTTCCGGTTAATACAATTCTAGCATGAATAATAAACCTTTATCATGATATAAGGAAATAAATAATAACTTTATTGTTGCCTCTAGGGCATATTTCCTTCATTATATACCTCAGAGAGTGATCCCTACCACCTCTAACTATCTCAACATGCATGCTTTCACATCATCAAAATTGCTGTAGCCGTTAGATTTACTAGCTTGATTCACTAGAATCCGTCTGATGTATGCATGAGTCCTCTAAGTGGGTCTTAGATCACTACTTGCGTATCATCAAGCATAAGAAATGGCCCACCACAACATGCAAATATACATCGAATTGTAACAACCTCAACATGCAAACATGCACTAGAATGTCCATTCCACTATGCTACTATTTTACAATTATAAAATAATCAAACACAATAAATGATATGTATTTTCAGTTTGAAGTCTTAATTTTTACTTCAAATACTCACGTTCCATATAATGAAATCCCATTGAAATGTATTGCTAGACATTCCACAACAAAGCGCGGGGTATCGTCTAGTTTATTAGGCAGTTGAGCCACTCTGGTGTTTCCATTTCCTGATTTATTTTGTTTACACTTCAGTTCCTCTCTTCTTTTTGGGATTGGGTGTCACATTGCAAAATAATAGAGGGGGGGCGCTCCATACAACGTATTGGAAAATAACACTCCCTATGTCTCTAGAACGTCTTATACTAGAGGATAGCCTGCACGTTGCAACGGGAATTGGTTGATTGAAATTTGCATTTATAACATGACAACCACAATTCAAAATACATTTTGACATATTATATTTAATAGTGTCTAGTTTAATATTTATTGAATATAAAATTGAAAATATTTTCCCATCTCTACTCCTATAAAAAACTGAGTTGGTGGCGATGGTGTGCCTGCCTCCGGACCATCTCAACCATCGGATCTGAAAGCTTAGCTGACACTGAAGTTGCAACAAAGTTACCAGCAAATGCCACATGCATCCAGACCCTCTCGGACGTCTTTCTGACCCGCCGGTGCGCAGCATAGTACCCCCCTCCTCTTCTAGAATGTTAATGTCCCACCTCCCGAAGCTGTGGTAGGTCGCCATGCTCCTCAGCGTGGATCTGGGCTGTTGATAGCGCCCTCTTGAATCCCTGTAGCAGCAGTTGGTTCTACTACTGCAAGAATGGCGGAAGAAGGTTTGGTAGTCCCGCAAAAAAAAAGGTTTGGTAGTGGTGTGATTGACCTACCCAACCTCTTGGCCCCCCTCGGCTATTCTTCATATCTGCGGTTGACTTCCCTTCCCATCTCGCCCTCTTCTCCAATTCTTCCCATCCTATGCAGGAATGGGCAGCGGAAAGATGGTTGGCTCGGTGGAAATTTGGCGGTCGGTGTGGGCGGCGCTGGTGCACTTGTTCAGCTTCGAAGGTTAAGACGCTGGTGCTGAGGCCTGCGGGTGGTACGAAGTGGATCCTCCGCAGATGCAGCACAAGGTAGAAGGTTCGTCGCCTGCGGCGGATGACTTGCGGCTCCCTCGATCTTTGGTGCGCTGGATCTTTCCAGAAAATACTCCCATATGTTGCCCTTTTTCTTCAGAATCCTTACCTGTTTGTTCTAAGCACATGGCTACCTTCCTAGAGAAAAGAGTAATGGATGGAGAATTCTGGCACACTCTCGACCTAGACGTAGAACCAAAACGCTACCTTCCAGTCTCTGTATCCGCTGATATCTCAATCCTTTGGATCGTTTCTTTCTTCTTATGCAGTTCTCTGGAGCCGCTTATATTTTATTTTTAAAATCCTTCTAGTCAAGTATTGTCGCCATCAGATCATTCCTTTCTTCTTATGTTGTATTTTATTTTGTCTTGGCCTTATGGATATATATTCCTGTTTTCAGTTTAGATTTCTCAGTTCTTTGCTGGAGATCATCCCAGGGAATCTGACTATTCTGTAGATTGGTGTTCGAGACCCTTTTACACACATTTTTATGGATTGTTGGTATAGCTATTTTGGTACCTTCTTATACTAATACATCACCTCCTTTTTATGTCTCCTTTTGATAATTGGGATGTCGCAGCCGATGCAAGATGACCAGAGGAACTGGTACATCTTGGTTTGGTCACTGGGTTAAATGCAACTAAGAAAAGTGAATATGTAGCACAAAACGAACTCGGAATGGGGGAGCGGAGTTAGTATGTGGGGGAAGGAGGGTGAACTATCAGAATATTTCTTGCTCCCGTTGCAATGCACGGGCAATTACCTAGTGCATGGTTAAATATTGCGGTGGGTCATTTTTATGCATTATTGCATGTTGTGTGGATCTTATCTTATTCATAATTCTGTGGTGAGGTGTCTTGCTTACATGTTAAAATAAATAAGTTACTGGGATGACTCTCTTAGATATAAGAATTTATGTACAGAGGCGGTAAATCTCAGCCGTATCTCATGACCTGTAGAAGAACCTGTTTTGTGCGTGTGAAATGGGGAGCAAAAATTTGTGGATCAGTGAAGATACGTTTGCCAGACAATTTGTGACACAGAGTATAATGTCGGAGTGCTTTATTCTCTGTGTTGACGCATGTTGACTGGGACCAGACTAGAGGGCACAGGTACGCCGTACGCGTGCCGCCATGCGGGCCTGCAGGTGCCACAATTTGCTGCATGGATCCTCAGAGGAAAAGCGCGGGTTGTGTGGTTGGCGATCCAAAAAAAGCTAGCTATGGAGGGTGAAGATTCTGATCTTACGCTGTCATTAGCTGTTTGAAATGCAGGTTTAAGCTAATCAGCTAGGGGCTAAAAAGTACTAGTAGGAGTACTAAAAGAGCCAAGGACACCAAATTCCACAGCTGCTCGGAGTATTCAATTGTCATGGCTCAAGTGCTGCGCCCCAGCAAAGCCAAAGTGAACCAAAGTGTATGTAGCTTTAGCACATCATAATTATGATCCCCCAATAGGTTAAAATTAACTATCATGATTAGGTTCATACATTGATTAAGCTGCTGTTCTCCATCATGGCATAAGGGTCCATAACTCCTTTTGGCCACCAGAAAGCACTGCTGCCTTGGGATCCAGTTGTCTCTTACTAAGGCTGTTACCAACTTGCCAGATTATCCCTTCCTTGAGAAGCTCAAGCCCAAACTCAACCCCCCTTCACACAAGGGATGCATCACACAAGAGAGAAATAGAGACAACCACCAACATCAAGCGCTTCGAACCAAGCAAATGATAGAAGCATATGTGATGTTATCAGGAAATCTATGCCGCCGCCAAGGATTAAGTCCTTTACTTGGAGGGTTGCAAGTGGCTCCCTGACAACGAAGGAAAATAAGAAGAAACGAAAACTGGAAATCAGTGACGTCTACTCAATATGTGGTAGTGGTACAGAGAATGAATTTCATGCGGTGGTAGAATGCACAAACGCTCGGGCTTTATGTCCGGAATTAAGAGAGGTTTGGCACCTTCCATCTGAAAACGCCTTTAGATATACTAGAACAGACTGGCTGCAATGCTTGCTGGCACCCTGTTCGGAGGAGATTCGTCTTACAATTATGTTTATATTCAGGGCATGGTACCTTAGGAATAATGTTGTACACGAGGACAGTGAAGCGTCTTTGTCAGTGTCCAAAACTTCCCACTCATGTATGTAGAGGAAATTCATCAAGCACTAGCGCTAGATGGGGACGACCGAGGAAAGGATGTTCCCATGCAAACAGATGTTGATGCCCATCAGTGGTTGCCACCAAAATTAGGAGTCTGGAAGCTAAACGCAGCTGCACCCTTTATTCAGGAGGCATGCCAAGCTAGTGCAGGTGTTGTGGTCAGGAATCATGTGGGGAGTGTTGCATGGTCAGTTTGCAAATGCATGCCGCGGTGCTAGGATGTTGTAGAGGCTGAAGCTATTGCGGTGCAGATTGGTTTGTCGAAACTAATGCGTATATAGAGAGGCCCTCTCTGCATTTAGTTTGATTGCTCTCCAGTTATCTCACTGATGGATCCTAATGTTCGAAACAGGTATGCTTTATTTCCAACTGTTTCCTACATAAAAGACAAGATGGAGAACTTTCAACAGATCACGCTTATGCCCACTAAAAGGGACAACAACGAGTAAAGAGCATAAAACTACCACAATTCAGTCTAGAGTTCTAGAAAATGCCAATATTTTAAAAGTTTCAAAAATCAACCACAAAAATTGGTTTTTGATTCAAAAAACTACCATATTACACTGATGACCATGTTGTTAATTATAAGCATGATTATGACAGCTCGGGTCCACTTGACAGGTCTGACATGGCATAAAAGTTAACATTGTTAGCTTGCACCGTTAGTTTGGATGTTATGACAGCTAGAACCCACATGTCAATCACAATAAATATTTCCCTTGTAAATTTTTTCATCAATTCCCTGGTTCTTTTTGAATTTATAAACAAGTCCTTATATTTACACAACAAACCCTGCAATTATTTTTGAAGGATCCTTGAAAATTTCATTCCAATGCCTCCCACAGTTCATCCACCACCATGGTTATCACTTCCACAGTTCATCCCCAACTCCTTCCTCCCCGACCATCTGCTGGATCTGGTCGTGGAGCAGTTCCTCCACTGTCATGGTTGTCGCTTGGCGAACCGCCGTGCATGCCATGGGAATCCACTGCTGCGCAATGTGGAGCCACCACCGTGTGTGCTATGTGGAGTCGTGTGAAGGAAATATGCCCTAGAGGCAATAATAAAGTTGTTATTTATATTTCCTTATATCATGATAAATGTTTATTATTCATATTAGAATTGTATTAACTGGAAACTTCATACATGTGTGAATACATAGACAAAACAAAGTGTCCCTAGTATGCCTCTACTTGACTAGCTCGTTAATCAAAGATGGTTAAGTTTCCTGACCATAGACATGTGTTGTCATTTGATGAACGGGATCACATCATTAGGAGAATAGTGTGATGGACAAGACCCATCCCTTAGCTTAGCATAATGATCGTTAAGTTTTATTACCGTTGCTTTCTTCATGACTTATGCATATTCCTTTGACTATAATATTATGCAACTCCCGAATACCAGAGGAACACCTTGTGTGCTATCAAACGTCACAACATAATTGAAAGATTATAAAGATTCTCTACAGGTGTCTCCGAAGGTGCTTGTTGGGTTGGCATAGATCAAGATTAGGATTTGTCACTCCGAGTATCGGAGAGGTATCTCTGGGCCATCTCGGTAATGCACATCACGATAAGCCTTGCAAGCAATGTGACTAATGAGTTAGTTGCGGGATGATGCATTACAGAAGGAATAAAGAGACTTGCCGATAACGAGATTGAACTAGGTATGAAGATACCGACGATCAAATCTCGGGCAAGTAACATACCGATGACAAAGGGAATGACGTATGTTGTCATTGCGGTTTGACCGACAAAGATCTTCGTAGAATATGTGGGAACCAATATGAGCATCCAGATTCCGCTGTTGGTTATTGATCGGAGATGTGTCTCGGTCATGTCTACATAGTTCTCGAACCCGTAGGGTCCGCACGTTTAACATTCGATGACGATTTGTATTATGAGTTATGTGTTTTGGTGACCGAAGATTGTTCGGAGTCCCGGATGAGATCACGGACATGACGAGGAGTCTCGAAATGGTCAAGAGGTAAAGGTTGATATATTGTACGATGGTATTCGGACACCGGAATGGTTTCGGAGTGGTTCGGATATTTATCGGAACCTCGAGGGGTTACCGGAACCCCCCGGGGAAAGTAGTGGGCCAACATGGGCCATAGGGGAGAGAGAGGCAGCCCACAAGGGGTGCCCCCCATGGGTAGTCCGAATTGGACAAGGGGAGGGGGCGCGACTTCCCTTTCCTTCTCCCTCTCCCTCTCCTTCCCCCTTTCCCCATCCGGAAGAAGGAAGGGGGGCGACTAGGACTAGGAGTCCAAGTCGGTTCCCCCCCCCATGGCGCGCCCCTAGGGCCGGCCTCCTCCCTCTCCTCCTTTATATACGGGGGCAGGGGGCACCCCAAAGCACATCAATTGTTCTCTTAGCCGTGTGTGGTGCCCCCCTCACGGTTTACTCCTCTGGTCATATTGTCGTAGTGCTTAGGCGAAGCCCTGCGCGGATCACATCACCATCACCGTCACCACGCCTGCTGACGAAACCCTCCCTCGACATGGCAATCTGTTTCAGAGAGAGAGAGAGAGAGAGAGAGAGAGAGAGAGAGAGAAGAGAGAAGAGAAGAGAATGCAGCTGCAGAACTCCGACATGAAGAGCTCCGGCGAGTCTACATCGGTGAGACTGGACCTAGTGATTCTTCTCTATGGAGCGAGCTGTATTTCTGGATCATAGCCTGTTTTTTGTGACGCTGGGGAAGAGGAACAGTGGCCTCGTTTGGGCTCGTGAGAAAACAAACAGTAGAGAGAGAGAGAGAGAAGGCTGCCCGGACTCTCCTGCTACTAGAACACAAGACACGGTGCTAGCCTCCAGGGGCATGTGGTGTCACCCGTTCAGGGCGAGAAAAAAACGTAATCCAGAAATCAAAACCTTGCGCAGGATAAGGCTGGCCATAGCGGGGTAACATAAGTAGTGACATGCACTTGGGACTCGCAAACATGCTTATGTGGCAGGCAATTAAAGAAGAGAGAGATGGTTATAGTAACATAGGTAGATGCCGTAACATAATAAATGTTATACTACTATGTGTCATGCATGGCAATAAATGAGACTACATATGATACTAGTATATGTTACTATGCACTATAGATGTAGTATCATAGACTAGTATCATATGCATGATATTAGTATATGATACTCCCCACTATGACCACCCTAATGCAAACTCGGAGCCTTGGACCACGGGGCCGCGGTGTCGTGCAGGATGCGGCAAGCTTTATCATCGACGACATAGTCTTTCCCCTGGCTTTCTACTCGCTGGCCGTGAGGACACAAGACTTGGTGTTGGCGGAGGTGGTGTCGATGGACGTGGTTGCAGAGGACGGAACAAAGCTCATGCTTCCTCGGTTTGTTCGCCGTCCTCCTAGTTCCTTCTGGATTTGTTTCAACATCCACGTTGCTGAACAAGTACAACAGGAGCGAGAAGAGGAAGAACCATAAAAGGAGCAAGATGAAGAAGAACATGACGAACACTTGGTGACTTGATGAGGATTCTTTAGGAGCTAATGGGGAAGAACAAGGCGTTTGTGGAGAAGAGATGGGGTAGGTGGGAGGATGGAGACCAGATGCATTGAATGCATGTAATTGGCCGCTGTTAGTTGAGGTGGATAGGCCCTGGCTGCTGCACACAAGTGAGTACGGAACCACGTGAAATTAAAGACTGATATACACCAAAACAAATGAAAATACATGATGATAACTTTGCAGTACGGTGTATCTAATATAGTGGTTGAGGATCCCAAGACAAATGGATAGATAGGATTCCAGTGGGGAGCGTCGCCGTGTGTTCCTATGCACTTTCGCTCTCCTTATTAACTATTCGTCACTGTGGACAGATGAGAGGCAAGATGGAGTGATGCACCGTAGTGTCAATCCTCGTGTAGCTCTGCTTATATGGTATAGGTTACAGCCGGTAGTGCAGATCGTGCACTAGTGGGTTCGTGGTACAACGCGTGCGTACAGGTAGATGACCGGGTCAGCTATGACTAGCAGTTGGTCGTTGACACCCCGCCGCATTTTATGCGTTCGGTGGTCGGATGCACAGGCTGAACCGGAACTCTTC
>NW_021290557.1:0-2539 GCF_002162155.2 Triticum dicoccoides
TACACACCTTTTGGGAGAAGCCTATTTGATTAGAATTTGCTAGAATACTCTATGTGCTTCACTTATATCTTTTGAGCTTGATAGTTTTTGCTCTAGTGCTTCACTTATATCTTTTAGAGCACGGTGGTGTCTTAATTTTAAAGAAATTATTAGTCTCTCATGCTTCACTTATATTATTTTGAGAGTCTTTTATAACAGTATGGTATTTGCTATGGTTATAAAATTGGTCCTAGAATGGTAGGCATCCAAGTTGGGTATAATAAAAACTATCATAGGAAGTGAATTGGATGCTATGATCAATTTGATACTTGATAATTGTTTTGAGATATGGAGGTAGTGATATTAAAGTCATGCTAGTTGGGTGATTATGAATTTAAAGAATGCTTGTGTTGAAGTTAGCAAGTCCCGTAGCATGCACGTATGGTTAAAGTTGTGTAACAAATTTGAAACATGAAGTGTACCTGACTTGTGCATCCTTATAAGTGGCGGTCGGGGACGAGCGATGGTCTTTTCCTACCAATCTATCCCCCTAGGAGCATGCTCGTAGTACTTGATTTTTGATGACTTCTAAATTTTTGCAATAAGTATATGAGTTCTTTTGACTAATGTTGAATCCATGGATTATACGCACTTTCACCTTTCCGCCATTGCTAGCCTCTTCGGTACCGTGCATTGCGCTTTCTCACCTTGAGAGTTGGTGCAAACTTCGCCGGTGCATCCAAACCCCGTGATACGATACGCTCTATCACACATAAACCTCCTTATATCTTCCTCAAAACAGCCACCATACCTACCTATTATGGCATTTCCATAGCCATTTCGAGATATATTGCCATGCAACTTTCCACCGTTCCGTTCATCATGACATACTTTACTTTTGTCATATTGCCATTGCATGATCATGTAGTTGACATCGTATTTGTGGCAAAGCCACCATGCATTATTTTTCATACATGTCACTCTTGATTCATTGCACCATCCCGATACTCTGCCGGAGGCATTCATATAGAGTCATATCTTGTTCTAGTTTCGAGTTGTAATTCATATTGTTGTAATCAATAGAAGTGTGATGGTCATCATTATTAGAACATTGCCCAAAGAAAAAAAAGAAAGGCCAAAAAAAGAAAGGCCCAAAAGAAAAAAAATAAAAATAATAAAAAAAAATAAAACGAGCAATGTTACTATCTCTTTTTCCACACTTGTGCTTCAAAGTAGCACCTTGTTCTTCATGTAGTGAGTCTCATATTTTTGTGCTTCAAAGTAGCACCATGTTTTTCATATAGTGAGTCTCATAAGTTGTCCTTTTTCATACTAGTGGAAAATTTTCATTATAGAACTTGGCTTGTATATTCCTACGATGGGCATCCTCAAATGTCCTAGGTCTTGGTGAGCAAGCAAGTTGGATGCACACCCACTAGTTTTCTTTTGTTGAGCATTCATTTATAGATCTAGTGCATCCGTTGCATGGCAATCCCTACTCCTCATGTTGACATCAATTGATGGGCATCTCAATAGCCCGTTGATTATCCTCGTCAATGTGAGACTTTCTCCTTTTTTGTCTACTCCACACAATCCCCATCATCATATTCTATTCCACCCGTAGTGCTATATCCATGGCTCACGCTCATGTATTGCATGAAGGTTGAAAAAGTTTGAGATTATTTAAGTATGAAACAATTGCTTGGCTTGTCATCGGGGGTATAGAAGTTGGGAACATCTTTGTGTGACGAAAATGAAGCATAGCCTAACTATATGATTTTGTAGGGATGAACTTCCTTTTGCCATGTTATTTTGAGAAGACATGATTACTTTGATTAGTATGCTTGAAGTGTTACTATTTCTTTTATAAATATGAACTTTTATTTTGAAGCATTTGGATCTGAACATTCATGCCACAATAAAGAAAATTACCTTATGAATTATGCTAGGTAGCATTCCACATCAAAAATTCTCTTTTTATCATTTACCTACTCGAGGACGAGCAGGAATTAAGCTTGGGGATGCTTGATACATCTCCAACGTATCTATAATTTTTTATTGTTCCATGCTATTATATTACCCCTTTTGGATGTTTATGGGCTTTATTTTACACATTTATATCATTTTTGGGACTAACCTACTAACCGGAGGCCCAGCCCATATTGCTGTTTTTTTGCCTATTTCAGTATTTCGAAGAAAAAGAATATCAAACGGAGTCCAAACGGGATGAAACCTTCGGGAGCGTGATTTTTGGAACGAACGTGATCCAGAGGACTTGGAGTGCAAGTCAAGAAGCAGCCGAGGCTCCCACGAGATAGGAGGGCGCGCCCCCCTATAAGGCGCGCCCCCTGTCTCGTGGGCCCCTCGGGCGTCCACCGACGTACTTCTTCCTCCTATATATACCTACGTACCTCGAAAACATCCAGGAGCAGGACGAAACACAACTTCCACCACCTTAACCTTCTGTATCTGCGAGATCTCATCTTGGAGCCTTCACCGACACTCTACCGGAGGGGGAATCGACCACGGAGGGCTTCTACATCAACATCCTTGCCCCTCT
>NW_021290558.1:0-2539 GCF_002162155.2 Triticum dicoccoides
TACACACCTTTTGGGAGAAGCCTATTTGATTAGAATTTGCTAGAATACTCTATGTGCTTCACTTATATCTTTTGAGCTTGATAGTTTTTGCTCTAGTGCTTCACTTATATCTTTTAGAGCACGGTGGTGTCTTAATTTTAAAGAAATTATTAGTCTCTCATGCTTCACTTATATTATTTTGAGAGTCTTTTATAACAGTATGGTATTTGCTATGGTTATAAAATTGGTCCTAGAATGGTAGGCATCCAAGTTGGGTATAATAAAAACTATCATAGGAAGTGAATTGGATGCTATGATCAATTTGATACTTGATAATTGTTTTGAGATATGGAGGTAGTGATATTAAAGTCATGCTAGTTGGGTGATTATGAATTTAAAGAATGCTTGTGTTGAAGTTAGCAAGTCCCGTAGCATGCACGTATGGTTAAAGTTGTGTAACAAATTTGAAACATGAAGTGTACCTGACTTGTGCATCCTTATAAGTGGCGGTCGGGGACGAGCGATGGTCTTTTCCTACCAATCTATCCCCCTAGGAGCATGCTCGTAGTACTTGATTTTTGATGACTTCTAAATTTTTGCAATAAGTATATGAGTTCTTTTGACTAATGTTGAATCCATGGATTATACGCACTTTCACCTTTCCGCCATTGCTAGCCTCTTCGGTACCGTGCATTGCGCTTTCTCACCTTGAGAGTTGGTGCAAACTTCGCCGGTGCATCCAAACCCCGTGATACGATACGCTCTATCACACATAAACCTCCTTATATCTTCCTCAAAACAGCCACCATACCTACCTATTATGGCATTTCCATAGCCATTTCGAGATATATTGCCATGCAACTTTCCACCGTTCCGTTCATCATGACATACTTTACTTTTGTCATATTGCCATTGCATGATCATGTAGTTGACATCGTATTTGTGGCAAAGCCACCATGCATTATTTTTCATACATGTCACTCTTGATTCATTGCACCATCCCGATACTCTGCCGGAGGCATTCATATAGAGTCATATCTTGTTCTAGTTTCGAGTTGTAATTCATATTGTTGTAATCAATAGAAGTGTGATGGTCATCATTATTAGAACATTGCCCAAAGAAAAAAAAGAAAGGCCAAAAAAAGAAAGGCCCAAAAGAAAAAAAATAAAAATAAAAAAAAAAAATAAAACGAGCAATGTTACTATCTCTTTTTCCACACTTGTGCTTCAAAGTAGCACCTTGTTCTTCATGTAGTGAGTCTCATATTTTTGTGCTTCAAAGTAGCACCATGTTTTTCATATAGTGAGTCTCATAAGTTGTCCTTTTTCATACTAGTGGAAAATTTTCATTATAGAACTTGACTTGTATATTCCTACGATGGGCATCCTCAAATGTCCTAGGTCTTGGTGAGCAAGCAAGTTGGATGCACACCCACTAGTTTTCTTTTGTTGAGCATTCATTTATAGATCTAGTGCATCCGTTGCATGGCAATCCCTACTCCTCATGTTGACATCAATTGATGGGCATCTCAATAGCCCGTTGATTATCCTCGTCAATGTGAGACTTTCTCCTTTTTTGTCTACTCCACACAATCCCCATCATCATATTCTATTCCACCCGTAGTGCTATATCCATGGCTCACGCTCATGTATTGCATGAAGGTTGAAAAAGTTTGAGATTATTTAAGTATGAAACAATTGCTTGGCTTGTCATCGGGGGTATAGAAGTTGGGAACATCTTTGTGTGACGAAAATGAAGCATAGCCTAACTATATGATTTTGTAGGGATGAACTTCCTTTTGCCATGTTATTTTGAGAAGACATGATTACTTTGATTAGTATGCTTGAAGTGTTACTATTTCTTTTATAAATATGAACTTTTATTTTGAAGCATTTGGATCTGAACATTCATGCCACAATAAAGAAAATTACCTTATGAATTATGCTAGGTAGCATTCCACATCAAAAATTCTCTTTTTATCATTTACCTACTCGAGGACGAGCAGGAATTAAGCTTGGGGATGCTTGATACATCTCCAACGTATCTATAATTTTTTATTGTTCCATGCTATTATATTACCCCTTTTGGATGTTTATGGGCTTTATTTTACACATTTATATCATTTTTGGGACTAACCTACTAACCGGAGGCCCAGCCCATATTGCTGTTTTTTTGCCTATTTCAGTATTTCGAAGAAAAAGAATATCAAACGGAGTCCAAACGGGATGAAACCTTCGGGAGCGTGATTTTTGGAACGAACGTGATCCAGAGGACTTGGAGTGCAAGTCAAGAAGCAGCCGAGGCTCCCACGAGATAGGAGGGCGCGCCCCCCTATAAGGCGCGCCCCCTGTCTCGTGGGCCCCTCGGGCGTCCACCGACGTACTTCTTCCTCCTATATATACCTACGTACCTCGAAAACATCCAGGAGCAGGACGAAACACAACTTCCACCACCTTAACCTTCTGTATCTGCGAGATCTCATCTTGGAGCCTTCACCGACACTCTACCGGAGGGGGAATCGACCACGGAGGGCTTCTACATCAACATCCTTGCCCCTCT
>NW_021290559.1:0-1812 GCF_002162155.2 Triticum dicoccoides
CCTCGGTTTCAGTAAGATGGAACAAGATAGCAACTTGTTGGAAGTAACACATTTTGATGTGTGTAGTCCAATGAGTGCTGAGGCATGCAGTGAATATCATTATGTTCTTACTTCACAGATGATTCGAGTAGATGTTGAGAATATTTACTTGATGAAACACAAGTCTGAATTATTGAATGGTTCAAGTAATTTCAGAGTGAAGTAGAAGATCATTGTGACAAGAGGATAAAATGTCTATGATACGATCATAGAGATGAATATCTGAGTTACGAGTTTTGGCACACAATTAAGACATTGTGGAAATTGTTTCATAATTAATACCGCCTGGAACACCATAATGTGATGGTATGTCCGAACATCATAGTTGCACCCTATTGGATATGGTGCGTACCATGATGTCTCTTATCGAATTACCACTATCGTTCATGGGTTAGGCATTAGAGACAACCACATTCACTTTAAATAGGGCACCACGTAATTCCGTTGAGATGACACTGTATGAATTATGGTTTAGAGAAACCTAAGTTGTCATTTCTTAAAAGTTTGGGGCTGCGACGCTTATATGAAAAAGTTTCAGGTTGATAAGCTCGAACCCAAAGCGGATAAAATGCATCTTCATAGGACACCCAAAACAGTTGGGTATACCTCCTAATTCAGATCCGAAAGCAATATGGATTGTTTCTTGAATCGGGTCCTTTCTCGAGGAAAGGTTTCTCTCGAAAGAGTTGAGTGGGAGGATGGAGACTTGATGAGGTTATTGAACCGTCTCTTCAACTAGTGTGTGGCAGGGCACAGGAAGTTGTTCCTGTGGCACCTACACCAATTGAAGTGGAAGCTTATGATATTGATCATGAAACTTCGGATCAAGTCACTACCAAACCTCGTAGGACGACAAGGACACGTACTACTTCAGAGTGGTAAGGTGATCCTGTCTTGAAGGTCATGTTGCTAGATAACAATGAACCTACGAGCTATGGAGAAGCGATGGTGGGCCCAGATTCCGATAAATGGCTCGAGGCCATAAAATCCGAGAACGGATCCATGGACTTTGGTGGACTTGCCCGATGATCGGCAAGCCATTAATATAAATGGATCTTTAAGAAGAAGACGGACGTGGATGGTAATGTCACCGTCCATGAAGCTCGACTTGTGGCGAAAAGTTTTTCACAAGTTCAAGGAGTTGACTACGATGAGATTTTCTCATCCGTAGCGATGCTTAAAGTCCGTCGGAATCATGTTAGCATTAGCTGCATTTATGAAATCTGGCAGACGGATGTCAAAACGAGTTTCCTTACCAGTTTTCGTAAGGAAAGGTTGTATGTAATACAATCAGAAAGTTTTTGTCGATCCTAAGGATGCTAAAAGGTATGCAAAGCTCCAGCAATCCTTCTAAGGACTGGAGTGAGCATCTCGGAGTTGGAATGTTTGCTTTGATGATGATCAAAATTTTGGGTTTGTACAAAGTTTATGAGAAAGTTGTATTTCCAAAGAAGTGAGTGGGAGCACTATAGAATTTCTGATGAGTATATGTTGTTGATCAGAAATGACGTAGAATTTCTGGAAAGCATATAGGGTTATTTTGAAAGTGTTTTTCAATGGAAAGCCTGGATTAAGCTACTTGAACATTGAGCATCAAGATCTATAAGGATAGATCAAAACGCTTAATGGTACTTTCAAATGAGCACATACCTTGACATGATCTTGAAGGTATTCAAGATGGATCAGTCAAAGAAGAAGTGCTTGCCTGAATTATAAGGTACGAAGTTAAGACTTAAAGCTCGACCACGGCAGAAAAGAGAGAAAGGACGAAGG
>NW_021290560.1:0-2828 GCF_002162155.2 Triticum dicoccoides
GATGTGATCGTTGACACTGATGAAGACTCAATGTTATCTTCAGAAGTGCCAGGCAAGCAAAACCCCTTGTTCATTCCGATAAAATCCCACTCTCTCGCTCCTGCTCTCTTTTACTGCATTAGGACAACATCGATTCATCTGTTACTTGCTGCGGTAGCTGAACCCCTTTATCCTTTGCATGACCTGTCATTCCACAGTAAATAGATGAAACCCACTAGCATGAGTAGGAGTTGTTTGAGCCCTGTTGTGCCTACTCATTCATGTTTGTTTGTCATGCCTGCTACTGCTTAGAGTTGAGTCAGGTCTGATTCATCGGGGATGAATCAGAGGTGTGTGAACATGTCCTACTGTGTGTGAGCTAAGTGTGTGAACACGATTTGGTAAAGGTAGCGGTGAGAGGCCATGTAGGAGTACATGGTGGGTTGTCTCATTGCAGCCATCCTCAGGAACTGAGTTCTGTGTTTGTGATCCATGATTCAGCTACTACCACGCATTGGGCCCGAAACCAATGGACCCTCTCGGATTCTTGATCACCCTTGTCCTCTGTCCAGGAGTTGCAAGTAGTTTCTGGTGTTTGTAGTATGCTGGAGGCCGTGGGCAGCGCTGACCGTAGGGGTGGGCTGTGATGCGGTAGGCACGTGGCACGGTGTACCGGGCGCCCGTTTGGTGTCTCGGGAACCCTGTTCACATCGTTTGGGGCTGTGAGCGAAACTCCGGCCGGATCTCCTCATGGATGGAACCCGAATAGGCGATAAACCTGGACTAGAGACTTAGGTGATTAGGTAGGTCGTGGCCGACACCCACGTTGGGCTTCCGCTTGAAGGTTGCCGAGTACATGTCGTGTAAACGGCGGTAAGTGGTGAGAGCGTGTGTGAAGAAGTACACCCCTGCAGGGTTAACCTAATCTATGCGAATAGCCGTGTCCGCGGAAAAGGACTTCTGGGTTGCTTATATCAGTTCATAGACAAGTGAAAGTGGATACTTTAAAATGCGCAAGATAAGCGTGAGTGCTATGGATGGAGTTCTCGTAGGGAGACGGGAGCGGATCCATAGTGGTGTATTGATATGGTGAATATGTGGACTCGTGTGCGCCACCTCAAAAAAGTTACTCGCAGTCGTAGTTCAGGATAGCCACCGAGTCAAAGCTGGCTTGCTTCAGTTAAACCCCACCATCCCTTTGTTGATAATGATGCATATGTAGATAGTTCTGATGTAAGTCTTGCTGGGTACATTTGTACTCACGTTTGCCTATTTTATGTTTTTGCAGAGAGACTTCAGTCTCACTAGTATTTCCGCGTGGTCTTCGACGTTTAGCTTGTTACCTCAGCTACGATCTTGTGCCTCGACAGGATTTGGTAGATAGTCAGGCTTCTCAGCCTTTTTCATTTATAGATGTCTGTACTCAGACATGATAGCTTCCGCTTGTGCTTGATTTGTATGCTCTGAATGTTGGGTCATGAGACCCATGTTTGTAATATCTCGCTCCTCGGAGCCTATTGAATAGATTACTTGAGTCATAGAGTCATGTTGTGATGCCATGTTGTATTTGCACATATCGAGCATATTGTGTGTATGTTATTGAAATGCTTGGTATGTGTGGGATCTGACCATCTAGTTGTTTATCTTTAGTAGCCTCTCTTACGGGGAAATGTCTCCTAGTGTTTCCACCGAGCCATGGTAGCTTGCTACTGCTTCGGAACACTTAGGCTGGCCGGCATGTGTCCTTCTTCGTTCCTGTGTCTGTCCCTTCGGGGAAATGTCACGCGGTGAATATCGGAGTCCTGTTAGCCCGCTACAGCCCGGTTCACCGGAGTCCTGCTAGCCCAGTGCTACAGCCTGGATTCACTCGCTGATGACCGACACGTTCGATGCTGGGTCATGGATGCCTGTCCCTGTAAGTCTGTGCCGCTTTGGGTTTACGACTAACCATGTCAGCCCGGGCTCCTTATCATATGGATGCTAGCGACACTGTCATATACGTGTGCCAAAAGGCGCAAACGGTCCCGGGCAAAGGTAAGGCGACACCCGTGGGAATACCGTGCGTGAGGCCGCAAAGTGATATGAGGTGTTACATGCTAGATCGATGTGGCATTGAGTCGGGGTCCTGACAGCGTTGGTATCAGAGCTTGACTGCCTGTAGGATTACCAAGCCAAACTGGTCGAAGTTGAGTCTAGAAATCCTTTAGTTATATAAGGGAATTGATTGTGGGATGGAACGTAAGGCTCTTTTTACTCCTTATACCTCATGCCCTTCTGATCTGAGTCATCTTATCTTTCCTACGGGGTTAAGGAACTAGGCTATCTCTTCTTTCTATCAGGATCACGCGTTACTAATTCGTAGACTTATAAGATTGTTGGATTTAAGTCTCAGTTCAGTTCCTACTACTTCCGTATGTTAATTGTTGATCTCGAAATCTTGATATTGTGCTTCTGAGTGGTTATGCCACCATTTTTGTGAATGTCTCAAGTCTTTTCTGAGCATTTACAGCCGTTATGCTGTCCGAGTCATCCCAGGTTTCTAAATAGTCGGATGCATTTGCAAATCCCTTCCTCCTGTTTCCTATGTGCTTTTGGTCAGATTAACCACACTAATCGGTGTGTTGAGGTAATTATTGCCTCGACATATATGTTGGAATTATTATTATGACCCTAAGTGCTTAGGGGATCATCTAGTGGTCTAGCCATGATTTGTGTCCTAGTGTGAAGATTCTGGCCTTTATTCTCGGAAGCATCCCGTGATGCTACTTAGTAGTAGGTATTCTACTCCTGGGTTCTGAACCCGAGATTCACTCTACCTACTTCATGTTGATAGTAATTGCTAGTGCCTT
>NW_021290561.1:0-1297 GCF_002162155.2 Triticum dicoccoides
TATATGCAATATTTTTGGTCATATCCAAGGTAGTCATGTCCTCATCATCCTCCCCTTCTTGAAAATAAAGCCGTCCTCGGCGTTGCTTAATCTGAAATGTGGCTAACAAAAGAGACAAGGTGTACATGTTGTATATGTATATGTCATCCATTTTTACTTCCCTTGATTTTTGCATATATGACACATGAATAGATGAGTAACTTGCATAGTTCATAAAATCTAAAGCCAAAAAATTAGCACAAGAAGTAGAAGGCATGAAAATATTGCAACTCAGTTTGCACATATAAGTGAAGCTCTTATTCATTTCAAAAGATTGACAATGTTCATCATTAAACCATCCCAACATTGGTGAATAAACCTTACTTGCATCAAATTTACATGCTACAACATGCTTAAATAAGCAAACATGCAATAAGTCATTCAACACAGAATCATCACCAAGATTAGAGGTCATATCAAAATAATTAAACATTGGTTCTTTTGCATGAATAGTTAATTCAATGGGTGCACTCAAAATTGTTGGTATTTCAGTTGTTTGATCACATGGCAAAGTCAAATTATCAACGTAGTCCTCTAAAATAGGTGGTGTGATCAAAGTAGTGGGTAGCTCATCAGATGGTGCATTCAAATTGACAAGTGATAGAGGTGGGGTGTCCCGATCTTTCGATGAGATGATACTACCGATTTAGTGGAGACGACTTTGACGATCCGACTACAAACGTGCACGACGTTGCGCCTTAGCAATCGCTAAACCAATCTCCTGAGGTTATTGACCACGCCGGAGCACGATCAACCTGACCACGAAGGTCTATTCCTGCAAGCAATCGAAGAACGAGCATGAATATGATAAAAGCAATCTGAATATTGCAAATATATATGAAGTATTGATAAAGGTGGGGATCCGTAAGCGGTCTTGGTCTGGTCGTTGGACACAAACGAAGTACACGAAGTTGCAATGGCTAACTTTTAACTAAACAAATCCCAAAGTCTAAACGATGCCCTAAGGGCTGTATATATGGAGGAAGAGGGGGGAATTTCGTGGCCCTTGGTGGAGGGGTCCGAAATCAACCCTATCTCTTGTTTCCCCACACATACGGACTCTAAAAATAGCCTATACTTATGTATTTCGAAATTACATGGGCCTGGCCCAATAATAAGGTGACGCAGCACCTAAAATAGCCTCGGGACAAAATTTATGAAGTGGCATCTTGTATATTTCGTCCAAGGCTTCATGCACCCATTATGGTGGCTTCAAAGTCCTGAAATCATCACTTGTAACTCCGTTCTTGTTTCCCTT
>NW_021290562.1:0-1151 GCF_002162155.2 Triticum dicoccoides
TGTGCTAGCGTTTTTCTCAAACTCATTATATCAGCATGTTAATTATATATGCCGTGTGCTCATCGCCGTCCAAGCCCTACGCGATCTCCTCTATAAATGACGCTCCCTTTGTTCTTGCCTCTCAATCGATCTCTCCTGCCCAAAACATTGCTCCTCCTTTCTCATTATGCCAAGAGCGCAACACACACCGAGGACATCCAGCGGGCGGCCGGATACTTGTGGCTGACCCATAGCACATACCTTGTTTTGGTCCGCCCTCTCTATAAGAGCATGCTCTTTCTTGATCTAAACCTCCTATGAGAAAATACGTGGTGCTAGTAAACCTGACAAGTTTCTTTTCTGTGAACCTTGTGATGTAGTGATGCGGGCAAGAAGCATCACAGCGACAGGTTCGGATGTTGTGTCAACTATGCAGATCCACACGAATCAACTGAAGAAAAGGTTAGGAATTTTTATTATGCTCCTTTTGTTGTTAAAGATCCTTTACTCTCGCTACATGACATGGCGATTCTTCTGCCGCTTCCATGGCACTTCCAGGCTTTCTCTCGTCGTTTCCTTGAGGATTTGTTCTCCGGAGTCTGGATGTGTGCATAAAGTTATTGCCATTTGGTTTGTCCTACTTCTCGCTTTCAATGCATCTTTCTGTGTACTCCTCTATTCCTTTATGTAAGGTGTATTTGTTTTTTGATAAAATTTCACAATGTAAGGTGCATTTCTTCCAATTCCTCAAAAATCCGTTTTTAGCCCTCTAGTAAAAAGGAAAGTATCTTTTCCCCGATTGCATGTATCTCTTCTTGTAAAGAGATAAAGGAAATTATCTCTCTCCTGATTGTGCATATATCTTACTTTCCTAGCTTAAATGATTTACTTGCCACTAATAAATGATTTAGCCATGGTTAATTTTGTCCTATGTTGTGTATAGTTATGTGCCTTGGTCATTGTACTGAAAATTATACACCTTACATAAAGGAATGGAGGGAGTATTTGCTCATCTCTTCGTGGAGAAAATATTAGTTGGTTTGCTTCACATCCCTATTTTGAGCTTCGTGCCGATGTATATGCATGTGTGTGATTCCCCTGCGAGGTTGATTATTATTCTCTCTCAAGTTGGTAGTTCTCTCAGATTTTGGGGATGTTGACCTGTTTCTTCA
>NW_021290563.1:0-1147 GCF_002162155.2 Triticum dicoccoides
AGTCCTAATAGGACTAGGGGAGGGGAAAGAGGCGCAGCCACCTTGGGCTGCCCCTTTCTCCTTTCCACTAAGGCCCATGATGGCCCATATGGCTCCCGGGGGGTTCCGGTAACCTCCCGGTAACCCGGTAAAATCCCGATTTCACCCGGAACACTTCCGATGTCCAAACATAGGCTTCCAATATATCAATCTTTACGTCTCGACCATTTCGAGACTCCTCGTCATGTCCGTGATCACATCCGGGACTCCGAACAACCTTCGGTACATCAAAATGCATAAACTCATAATATAACTGTCATCGTAACCTTAAGCGTGCGGACCCTACGGGTTCGAGAACAATGTAGACATGACCGAGACATGTCTCTGGTCAATAACCAATAGCGGGACCTGGATGCCCATATTGGCTCCTACATATTCTACGAAGATCTTTATCGGTCAGACCGCATGACAACATACGTTGTTCCCTTTGTCATCGGCATGTTACTTGCCCGAGATTCGATCGTCGGTATCCAATACCTAGTTCAATCTCGTTAACGGCAAGTCTCTTTACTCGTTCCGTAATACATCATCTCACAACTAACATATTAGTTGTAATGCTTGCAAGGCTTATGTGATGTGTATTACCGAGAGGGCCCAGAGATACCTCTCCGACAATCGGAGTGACAAATCCTAATCTCGAAATACGCCAACCCAACATCGACCATTGGAGACACCTGTAGTACTCCTTTATAATCACCCATTTACGTTGTGACGTTTGGTAGTACCCAAAGTGTTCCTCCGGTAAACGGGAGTTGCATAGTCTCATAGTCGTAGGAACATGTATAAGTCATGAAGAAAGCAATAGCAACATACTAAACGATCAGGTGCTAAGCTAATGGAATGGGTCATGTCAATCAGATCATTCTACTAATGATGTGACCTCGTTAATCAAATAACAACTCATTGTTCATGGTTAGGAAACATAACCATCTTTGATTAACGAGCTAGTCAAGTAGAGGCATACTAGTGACACTCTGTTTGTCTATGTATTCACACATGTATTATGTTTCCGGAAAATACAATTCTAGCATGAATAATAAACATTTATCATGATTATAAGGAAATAAATAATAACTTTATTATTGCCTCTAGGGCATATTTCCTTCAG
>NW_021290564.1:0-1516 GCF_002162155.2 Triticum dicoccoides
TTCTAGACGCAATAATAAAGTTGTTATTTTATATTTCCTTATTCATAATAAAGGTTTATTATTCATGCTAAAATTGTATTGATTGGAAACTTAAATACATGTGTGAATACATAAACAAATACCGTGTTCATAGTAAGCCTCTGCTAGACTAGCTCGTTGATCAAAGATGGTTAAAGTTTCATAACCATAGACATGAGTTGTCATTTGATAACATGATCCATCCGTTAGCTTAGTATAATAACCGTTCAGTTTTATTGCTATTGCTTTCTTCATATCAAATATATATTCCTTCGACTACGAGACACTATACTAGGAAAAAGCCTAGCAGTAGCGCGGGCATTTGGTGTATCAATAGCGCGGTGCTACAACTAAAGTCTAGCAGCAGCGCGCGCGCTACTGCTATATTCAGAGGGGTATTAATATGTATTAAGGATCTTCACATATGCTCTTTCACCAAATAAACCAACTAGCATCAACTACAAGAAGTAATCAACACTACTAGCAACCCACAGGTACCAATATGAGGTTTTGGTACAAAGATTGGATACAAGAGATGAACTAGGGTTTGAGAGGAGATCGTGTTGGTGAAGATGTTGATGGAGATTGACCCCCTCCCGATGAGAGGATCGTTGGTGATGACGATGGTGATGATTCCCCCCTCCCGGAGGGATGTTTCCCCAGCAGAACAGCTCCGCCGGAGCCCTAGATTGGTTCCACCAAGATTCCGCCTCGTGGCGGCGGAGTCTCATCCCGGAAGCTTGCTTATGATTTTTTCCAGGGTAAAAGACGTCATACAGCAGAAGATGGGCACCAGAGGGCTGTCAGGGGGGCCACGAGGCAGGGGGGCGCACCCTAGGGGGGGACCCACCCTCATGGACAGGGTGTGGGCCCCCTGACGCTGATTCCTTCGCCAGTATTTTTTGTTAATTCCAAAAATGAATGTCGTGGAGTTTCAGGACTTTTGAAGCTATGCAGAATAGGTGTCTAATATTTTCTCCTTTCCAGCCCAGAATCCCAGTTGCCGGCATTCTCCCTCTTCATGTAAACCTTGTGAAATAAGAGAGAATGGGCATACGTATTGTGATATACCATGTAATAACAACCCATAATGCAATAAATATTAATATAAAAGCATGATGCAAAATGGACGTATCAACTCCCCCAAGCTTAGACCTCGCTTGTCCCCAAGCGGAAGCCGATATCGAAAAATATGTCCACATGTTTAGATATAGAGGTGTCGATAAAATAAAATACGGACATGAGGGCATCATGATCATTCTTATAACAGCAGCATATATATATCTTGTCATGTGATTACTTATGTTAAAGTAACAATCTATTCACAGTGCCAAGTATGAATCAGAAACTTCATTGAAAACTAATAATTATAATCTTGGTCATTGAAGCAATTGCAATTTATCATAACGTCGGAAAGAGTCAATATAAGATCTTTTCAGCAAGTCCATATACTCAACCACCATTTAGTCTTTGACAATTGCTAACACTCATGCAATAC
>NW_021290565.1:0-2380 GCF_002162155.2 Triticum dicoccoides
TATCAAGTGGTATCAGATTTCCAGGTTGCTCGGTGAGATTTTACAGTTTTTCGTAGTTTAGATCGAGTCTGTTCTTCATACCTACAGTCCACGAAAAAACCACAAAAAAAATTAGGGTTAGTTCATCATATCCGAACCAATCTGAGCCTTTGCATAATCTTTTTAGGGTTTTGCTTTGTTGAATTTGCGGTTGCATCGTCGTGTCTAGTTGCTGGTCTTAGAGTCTAGTCTTTTAGAGTTTCGAGTTCTGGTCATAAGTTGTCACGCCGCCGCCGCACCATCATCATCGCCCCTGCCATCTACCACCACCGCTCCGAATCCGTATCCATATACCACCACCAATCCGTGTCCATATACCACCACCGATCCATATCCATATACTACCACCGCTACCACCACCGCTGCCATATACCACCACCATATATCCACCACCAATCCGAGTTCCTTGCTTATTAGGTTTGTTTTCGAGATCCATCTAGATTCCGATTCGTGTTTCCTTGCCGGAGTAGGATTCAGAGTGTGCTTTTCCCTTGTTTACGTGCCGCGCCGTGATTTTGTTGGTGTTCTAGGCTCGCGTCTCTAGCACAGTCTAGCCTAGGACCAGCACAGTACCGTCGTTGAGCGTTTATTCAACTTTGCATCTCTGAATTGATTATTGCTGACCCTTTTTGCTACCATATTATAAGCCTTCCCGGCTCCACATACATCTACGTCGTGCGTTTGACTCTCCCTGGTAATCGCTCTATTCAAGCTTTGAGAGTTTTGACTACAACGGTTGCCGATCACCACCTTCTGCTGGGTAAGAACTGGTAAGAATTTGAGGTTTGCTTGACGGATTTGTGACACCCACCACCACCACTTGTTCGTAGTCTGTAGGATCATATTCTTGTTTGTTTCTATTGCTGCTAACCATGCCAGGATCACAAGCCGACGAGATTGACTGGGAGAATTTATCCAACAAGGAGCTTCATGATAAGTTTCAGCACATGATGACTGAACAGGTGCAAGATGTGCTGAATAATTTTGAAGAGGCCATGGAGAAGATTACTGGCCTTGAGAAGACGTTCGAAACAAAGCTCAATAACAGATTTAATGAACTGCTTGCGTGTCTTCCACCACCGGCTGCACCTGTCGCACCTCTGCAACAACAACAACTACGCCCCCTTCCGAATCAGTATGGACGAGCACAGCGTGTTCCTATTGAGCCAGGACAACATTCTGGTGCCACTGCTACTGTTGTTGGTGCTTCTTTGGCTCTTGCTACTGCTGCTTCTGGTACCCAGGAGGATGATGATTATGTGGGAGATTATGAGGATGAAGTTGATCAAAATCCGAACTACGTGCAGCCACCAGCACCACCACCACCAGGTCGACCTCAGGTATATATTCGTAATGGTAGGTCCGCACCACCACCTCAGGTATGAGATGATGTCCACATTCCTAAACTGAAATTGAATATTCCACCATTTGAGGGTAGATATGTTCCTGATATATATCTTACTTGGGAGTTAGAAACTGAACAGCGTTTTACATGTTTACAATATCCCGAGGAGAGACGGGTTGCTGCTGCTGTTTGTGCTTTCACTAGTTTTGCATGTGTATGGTGGTCTGAACATTGTAGATTATATCCTATTCCCGCTACTTGGGCTGCTTTGAAAACTGCTATGCGTACTCGTTGGGTTCCACCATATTATCAACGTGAATTGCTTCAAAAATTACAGCGCTTAAGACAAGGAAAAAATTCTGTAGAAGAATATTATCAGGAATTACAAACTGGCATGATTAGATGTGGTATTGTTGAGGAGAATGAAGCTATGCTTGCACGTTTTCTGGGTGGATTAAATAGAGAGATTCAGACCATTCTAGACTATAAGGAGTATACTAATATCACTCGTTTATTCCATCTTGCTTGTAAAGCTGAACGTGAAGTGCAGGATCGACAAGCATTGGCGCGAACTAACTTTTCTGCAGGCCGACTGATAGAGGCAAAGGTGTCCCATCTTTCGATGAGATGATGGATATCGCTTTGGTGGAAGTCGACTTTGACGATCCGACTACGAACGTGCGAGGACGTCGCGCCTTAGCAATCGCTAAACCAACTCCGAGAGGTTATTGACCACGCCGGAGCACGATCAACCTGACCACGAGGGTCTGTTTCCTGCGAGCAAACAAAGAACAAGCAAGAAACTGAGATTGCAATCTGGATATTGCGAATATAAGATGAAAGCTTTATTGATCAAGGTGGGGTTCTGTGACGCCTTTGTCTGGTCGTTGAACACAAACGAAGTACGCGAAGTTGCAGCTATGGCGAACTTTTAATCTAAACAAAACCCAAGGAAAAGCTACTAGATGGATCTACTTATATAGGAGCAAGGGGTGG
>NW_021290566.1:0-3576 GCF_002162155.2 Triticum dicoccoides
GAGGTGCGGCAGCAGTGGCGCAATGCATCAATTCCTTCAAGGAAGAGATACCGCTGACAATCACAAAGGCGTGCGCCCACCTCCCTCACTACCTCGATGGTCGCGGTGGCACCGACTCCTTGTCGTGGGCCATCATATCGGCAAAGGAGAGGGGCGAGGCAGGCAGCGCGACATAAGTGGTGCAATGCGGCAAGTCCGACAATGTCGTGGAATTGTCACGGCAGATGTCCTTAGTTTCAGGACTTAGTCGCGAGGCCAACGCATGTGTGTGGTAGCTTGAGAGGGGTTGAGCGGGACGAGAGACGCGATGTTTTACCCAGGTTCGGCCCCTCACGGTGGAGGTAAAAGCCTACATCATGCTTCATTGATATTGATGATGATGACCACGGTTACAAGAGTGCTCTATCTTGAGAGGTATGTCTAAACCTAACTTGTCCAACCCGTGGAACTTGTGAATCTTCTCCCCTTTTGGGGAGCCCTGCCCCTCCTTATATATGTTGAAGGGGCGGTTTACATGTGGAGTCCTATTAGGATTAGGACTAGTCTATCTCTAATACAAACCGGATACAAGTCCAGGTCTTAACTCCTTGTAGGACGAATATTCCTCATGCCTTTCCTCTTAAACCGGCCCACCGTTAAACGTGAACCGACCTTCTAGGCCTTGGGCCTTGTCATCCGTCTGTCCCACACGCCGGATCACCAATGAGTCATAATGACCAGGTGGGTTGCTTGTAAACCGCCAGGTCAGGGCGGGTCGCCAGTAACTCGCCAAGTGTCAGCGGGGTCTTCAGATAAACCGCCAAGTCCGGCCGGGTTAACTTCCGGCCGGTTTACACCGTGGGGTATATCCCCGACATTAGCCCCCAAGTTTAGCTTGGATTTATTCATGGTAAACTTATGCTGCAAAATAAACACAAGAACAAATTTGACAGGTTATGCTCCGGGTTAAGAATTTTTGTAAACCGGTACCTGATCATCCTTAACTCCTTGTTATTTCCTCCTTCTGAGAAATCCGGGTCAACAAACCAGCTTCATAATCAATTTGCCGACATTGGCTTGTCACCAAGAAATATTGTGAAGAATAACTCCTTTGACTCAGCTCCCAAAGCGCTGGTTTAAGAAATATGGGTCTGAAAATACTTATCTGATATTCAGCCGGTTTGAAGATGTAAAACTTGCCGGTTTAATATTACCAAAATGGCCGGTTTATAAATATTGATGGCACCAGGTCATAATTGTTGTCAACACCGGGTCATGTAATTGATCTTCCTGATTTGCTCAAAACTGATAAAATGAAGATGTTCCTCCTTTATATGCATAATACCTGTAGCCCCCAAGTCTTAAGAGGAGAACATAGTGATAACTTAAGACTTGCTCCAATAAGTGTTTCAACCTTGAAGAAATCCGGTTTGTTCATCTCAATCATATAAACTGAATACTCCATATATGTAGCCCCCAAGTGCCGGGTTGTCATGCTTGCAGCAACCTGGGACTTGTAATTGCTTATAAAAACTTCAATCAGTGTAGCCCCCAAGGGCCGGGTCATTATGCAATAATGAGCAGGGACTTTGTAAATATAATCATGTAGACTTTAGCAGTGATGTGTAGCCCCCAAGGGTCGGGTCATTATGCAATAATGAGCAGGGACTTTGTAAATACTTCATTGAAAATAACATCATATGATGTAACTCCCATCATGGGGCTTGAACCCACGTCCACAAGGTTAAGAGCTTTGTGCTTTACTAACTGAGGAGTGGACCCTTCAATATAATGGATAAAAACTTGTGTACCTTGAATTGTTGACAGGAGCAATTGGTAGCTCCCAAGGGCCGGCTCATTATAATATGATGAGTCGGGTCTTCAATAAGACTAAAAATGACTTGGCATTAGCCCCCAAGTGTTATGATGCATGCTTGCAGCGACATGAGACTTGCATGTAATCTTGATTTGAATAATGTAGCCCCCAAGTGCCGGGTTGTAAGCCTGCAGCGACTCGGGACTATTCCTTACATTGTAGAATAAATCATATCCTTCGATAAAATAGCAGACATTGCGCTATAGCGACCTTGAAAACCTTAATAATAAAAATCCAGCCATGTTGGCTATTCAAGATAATATAATCTGGTATGAAAACCTTGTTCATTCAATATCATAATGAAATTTCAGCCAAGTTTGGCTATTTGAATAATATAACCCAATGATTTATAAGCGCATGATTCCAATGGCGCAATCCAAATATATACTGGCAACTTATTGTCCAAAACCAGGCCGGTTTAACAAACCCATTTCTGCATACAACAAATTTAAAGTGTCCTGGCGGTTTACCGCCGGACGGTCATAATGCCCTAACATATAACCCGGGTTTATAACCAAGGCTGCACTAAAGAATAATCAAATATGAAATATATCATACCCGTGACATTGAATCACTTTGTTTGTTTTACCAACTTTTTGTAGTAAGGGTGATAACCCAAATCTCGAGTACTGATAACTCCTTCCATATTGTGCCGGTTTATGATAAAACCGTGCCGGGTTGTGATAAACACCGTGTTACTCCATAAGAGGATGTTAACAACAAGGATCAAACCGGACAAATAGTCTCCGGATTGACGTGAACTGTGTTCCGTCAATTGATTGGTTGAAAACTTTGTCGGTTTAAAAAAACGCAATAAAAGCAAAAAAAACCTTCAAAGAAAAGTGTGAAACAAATGCAATGACAAAACCGTTTGCAAAAAAAGGTTTATTTGAGCTGATCAAATGGCGTTACCATGGCCAAACACGACCAAGCTCCCGTTAGGTGTAACTATGGTTCTAGTCAGCCAGGTCCCCAAATGAAACCGTGGCATTTATGCCGACCAAATGGCATGGTCATGGCTCGGGTTCGACCAAGCCCTCAAGTGATTCTGTGGCCTTAGGCCGATCAAGAGGCATGACTGGTTCAGAGATGACCAAGTCCCCAAGTGATCTGGTGGCTCTCGCCTATCAAGAGGTATGGTATTGGTTCGGACACGACCAATCCTCCAAGTGATATAACACGATGCTTTTAAAAAGCAAACTCAAGGGGTAAACCAGAGGCCGCTTTAGAACAACTCCGTATAACCACACATGATGTAAAAGAACAGAGACCCCGCTTTATGAAGCAGAAGCCCCCATGTGATCAATAATATGTCAGGCCAGTAAGGCGGGATACCCATGTTTGAACCGCGCATCATGGCAGCAGGTCCTCTTTGGCAATTTTAATTTTTGCAAGAGATAAATTCTTCTTGAACTGGATATTGGGAGCTTCAAAGTTTTGTGGGAGATAGCTTTCCCATGAATCGGATTTTAAACCGGAAACCTTCTTTTTGAGCCGGAAATTTTCTGACGGCCTTTAAATTTGCACCAATATGGCAGTTTAGGGTCCTGCATTAGATAACTTTTGCAAGCCAGAGTAATTGCTTTTTCAAAGAAAGCAATATATAATATAAAAATATATTGGATGGATTTCACCTGATATATCAGGCCAGTTGATACCCATCGTGGGGTTATACGCCCGTACGGATAAAAAAAGTCGACCGCGGCATTGCTGATGTAGTT
>NW_021290567.1:0-936 GCF_002162155.2 Triticum dicoccoides
GGCCAAAACTGCCAGTGTTGATGACCGACACGTAAGCGCACCTTGGGGTTCAACAACTATGGAAATCTGTTCGAGACCCCAAAATAGTGAATAATAATCCAAGATACGGGTCAGAATCGGCCAAAACTGCGAGTGTTGATGACCGACACATAAACGCACCACAGGGTTCGTTAACCATGGAAACCACTCGAGGACCCCAAAACAATGAGTAATAGTCCATGAAATGGGCCACAATTGGCCAAAACTGCCAGTGTGGATGACCGACACGTAAGCGGACCTTGGGGTTCAACAATTATGGAAATTGCTTCGTTACCCGAAAACGGTGAGTAATAATCAAAGAAATGGGCCAGAATCGGCCTAAACTGTCAGTGTTGATGACCGACACATAAACGCACCACATGGTTCGTTAACCATGGAAACCACATCGGGACCCCAAAATAGTGAGTAATAGTCCATGAAACGGCCCAAAATCGGCCAAAACTGCCAGTGTTGATGACCGACACGTAAGCGCACCTTGGGGTTCAACAACTATGGAAATCGCTCCGGGACCCCAAAATAGTGAGTAATAATCCAAGAAATGGGCCAGAATTGGCCAAAATTGCCAGTGTTGATGACCGACACGTAAGCGCACCTTGGGGTTCAACAACTATGGAAATCGCTCCGGGACCCCAAAATAGTGAGTAATAATCCAAGAAATGGGCCAGAATTGGCCAAAATTGCCAGTGTTGATGACCGACACGTAAACGCACCACACGGTTCGTTAACCATGGAAACCACTCCGGGACCCCGAAATAGTGAGTGGTAGTCCATGAAACGGGCCAGAATCGGCCAAAACTGCCAGTGTTGATGACCGACACGTAAGCGCACCTTGGGGTTCAACAACTATGGAAATCTGTTCGAGACCCCAAAATAGTGAATAATAATCCAAGATACGGG
>NW_021290568.1:0-1015 GCF_002162155.2 Triticum dicoccoides
TTTGCTAGAGCTTTGCCAATGTCAAGTATCTCTTCCTTTTGACCATGAGATCGTGTAACTCCTGGATACCGTAGGAGTGCCTTGGGTGTATCAAACGTCACAACGTAACTGGGTGACTATAAAGGTGCACTACAGGTATCTCCGAAAGTATCTATTGTTTTATGCGGATCAAGACTGGGATTTGTCACTCCGTGTAAACGGAGAGGTATCTCTGGGCCCACTCGGTAGGACATCATCATATGCGCAATGTGACCAAGGAGTTGATCACGGGATGATGTGTTACGGAACGAGTAAAGTGACTTGCCGGCAACGAGATTGAACAAGGTATCGGTATACCGACGATCGAATCTCGGGCAAGTAACATACCGCTAGACAAAGGGAATTGTATACGGGATCGATTGAGTCCTTGACATCGTGGTTCATCCGATGAGATCATCGTGGAACATGTGGGAGCCAACATGGGTATCCAGATCCCGCTGTTGGTTATTGACCGGAGAACGTCTCGGTCATGTCTGCATGTCTCCCGAACCCGTAGGGTCTACACACTTAAGGTTCGGTGACGCTAGGGTTATAAAGGAAGCTTGTATGTGGTTACCGAATGTTGTTCGGAGTCCCGGATGAGATCCCGGACGTCACGAGGAGTTCCGGAATGGTCTGGAGGTAAAGATTTATATATAGGAAGTCCTGTTTCGGCCATCGGGACAAGTTTCGGGGTCATCGGTATTGTACCGGGACCACCGGAAGGGTCCCGGGGGCCCACCGGGTGGGGCCACCTGCCCCGGGGGGCCACATGGGCTGTAGGGGGTGCGCCTTGGCCTACATGGGCCAAGGGCACCAGCCCCTAGAGGCCCATGCGCCAAGATAAAGGAAAAAGGGAAGAGTCCTAAAGGGGGAAGGCACCTCCGAGGTGCCTTGGGGAGGATGGACTCCTCCCCATCCTTAGCCGCACCCCTTCCTTGGAGGAGGGGGCAAGGCTGCGCCCTTCCCCTCTCCCTTGGCCCTATATATAGTGGGG
>NW_021290569.1:0-1005 GCF_002162155.2 Triticum dicoccoides
CTAAACCAACTCCGAGAGGTTATTGACCACGCCGGAGCACGATCAACCTGACCACGAGGGTCTGTTTCCTGCGAGCAAACGAAGAACAAGCAAGAAACTGAGATTGCAATCTGGATATTGCGAATATAAGATGAAAGCTTTATTGATCAAGGTGGGGTTCTGTGACGCCTTTGTCTGGTCGTTGAACACAAACGAAGTACGCGAAGTTGCAGCTACGGCGAACTTTTAATCTAAACAAAACCCAAAGTCTAAACGATGCCCTAAGGGCTGTATATATGGAGGAAGAGGGGGGGAATTTCGTGGCCCTTGGTGGAGGGGTCCGAAATCAACCCTATCTCTTGTTTCCCCACACATACGGACTCTAAAAATAGCCTATACTTATGTATTTCGAAATTACATGGGCCTGGCCCAATAAAAAGGTGACGCAGCACCTAAAATAGCCTCGGGACGAAATTTATGAAGTGGCATCTTGTATATTTCGTCCAAGGCTTCATGCACACATTATGGTGGCTTCAAAGTCCTGAAATCATCACTTGTAACTCCGTTCTTGTTCCCCTTGCGCATGCCATCATCTCTGATGAGGACATGACTACCTTGGATATGACCAAAAATATTGCATATATGCATATTTGTCAGGTGATTTCTAGTGCAAACTATTCAATAATCTATTTATGTTATCCAGAACAAAAATACTTCACACACTTTTGTGTTTTGTCTAATTGCAGGTGTATGGGACATTTGTACAATCCACATATGAAGATAAGGAAGAAAGAGATGTTTATTTGCTGTCCAAAAAGTTTTCTCACGTCACTTTTGGCCCAAGAGAAGATAGAGTCCAAGTCTCTCACGTTCTGGATTCAGATTCGGACTGCACAGACATACCTGACTCAAAACGCACACAAGTTTTTCATACGGACTCCGAATTGGGTGATTCTTTTTTTGTTGGAAACTAGATTTCGTGCACTTTCCAACCCAATTGGAATCACCTTCAAATTCGTTCGGAGC
>NW_021290570.1:0-1243 GCF_002162155.2 Triticum dicoccoides
TTTACTATATCATGCAGTCGACATTTTTATAGATGAGTCTTGGTCCCTCCATTACCAAATACCTCTGCTCTATTCCTTCTTTACTATATCATGCACTTGGCATTTTTGTTATTTTTGCGGCCTTCTTTGAGTATGTTTAAAGATGAGTCAGTGTTTGTATCATGAGACGCATTTGCCGTGTGCTAGCGTTTTTCTCAAACTCATTATATCAGCATGTTAATTATATATGCCGTGTGCTCATCGCCGTCCAAGCCCTACGCGATCTCCTCTATAAATGACGCTCCCTTTGTTCTTGCCTCTCAATCGATCTCTCCTGCCCAAAACATTGCTCCTCCTTTCTCATTATGCCAAGAGCGCAACACACACCGAGGACATCCAGCGAGCGGCCGGATACTTGTGGCTGACCCATAGAACATACCTTGTTTTGGTCCGCCCTCTCTATAAGAGCATGCTCTTTCTTGATCTAAACCTCCTATGAGAAAATACGTGGTGCTAGTAAACCTGACAAGTTTCTTTTCTGTGAACCTTGTGATGTAGTGATGCGGGCAAGAAGCATCACAGCGACAGGTTCGGATGTTGTGTCAACTATGCAGATCCACACGAATCAACTGAAGAAAAGGTTAGGAATTTTTATTATGCTCCTTTTGTTGTTAAAGATCCTTTACTCTCGCTACATGACATGGCGATTCTTCTGCCGCTTCCATGGCACTTCCAGGCTTTCTCTCGTCGTTTCCTTGAGGATTTGTTCTCCGGAGTCTGGATTTGTGCATAAAGTTATTGCCTTTTGGTTTGTCCTACTTCTCGCTTTCAATGCATCTTTCTGTGTACTCCCTCTATTCCTTTATATAAGGTCTATTTGTTTTTTGATAAAATTTCACAATGTAAGGTGCGTTTCTTCCAATTCCTCAAAAAACCGTTTTTAGCCCTCTAGTAAAAAGGAAAGTATCTTTTCGCCGATTGCATGTATCTCTTCTTGTAAAGAGATAAAGGAAATTATCTCTCTCCTGATTGTGCATATATCTTACTTTCCTAGCTTAAATGATTTACTTGCCACTAATAAATGATTTAGCCATGGTTAATTTTGTCCTATGTTGTGTATAGTTATGTGCCTTGGTCATTGTACTGAAAATTATACACCTTACATAAAGGAATGGAGGGAGTATTTGCTAATCTCTTCGTGGAGAAAATATTAGTTGGTTTGCTTCACATCCCTATTTTGAGCTTCGTGCCGATGTATATGCAT
>NW_021290571.1:0-708 GCF_002162155.2 Triticum dicoccoides
GCTCCACTACAATGACGATTGTACTTTGCTTTGCCCGCCGCTACACGCGTGAATAATGACCAACGAGCTAAAACTTATCGCAAACGTGCAAAATAATAAAACGTGGTAAATATATGACGCGCAAAAAAAATTAAAAAGGGAATGCAACACGAGGACTTCCCAGGACATCACCCATCCTAGTACTACTCTCGCCCAAGCACGCTTAACTTCGAAGTTCTGATGGGATCCGATGCTTTAGTGCTGGTATGATCGCATTCGACATGTTATCCCCGTCTTCGTCCCTTGTGCTTGCCCCTCCCAGCTCCACTACAAAGACCATTGTACTTTGCTTTGCCCGTCGCTACACGCGTCAATAATGACCAATGAGGTAAAACTTACCGTAAACGTGCAAAATAATAAAACATGGTAAATATATGCCGCGCCCGTGCGTTTTCTTTTGCACGTCGCGAAAAAAATTTAAAAAGGGAATGCAACACGAGGACTTCCCAGGAGGTCACCCATCCTAGTAATACTCTCACCCAAGCACGCTTAACTTCGGAATTTTGATAGGATCCGCTGCTTTAGTGCTGGTATGATCGCATCCGCCATGTTACCCCAGTCTTCGTCTCTTATGCTTGCCCCTCCCAGCTCCACTACAAAGACGATTGTACTTTGTTTTGCCCGCCGCTACACGCGTGAATAATAACCAACGAGCTAAAACTTATCGCA
>NW_021290571.1:742-1886 GCF_002162155.2 Triticum dicoccoides
CTTACCGCTAACGTGCAAAATAATAAAACATGGTAAATATATGTCGCGGCCGTGCATTTTCTTTTGCACGTCGCGCCAAATAAATTAAAAAGGGAATGCAACACGAGGACTTCCCAGGAGGTCACCCATCCTATTACTACTCTCGCCTAAGCACGCTAAACTTCGGAGTTCTGATGGAATCCGGTGCTTTAGTGCTGGTATGATCGCATCCGACATGTTACCCCGTCTTCGTCCCTTATGCTTGCCCCTTCCGGCTCCACTACAAAGACGATTGTACTTTGTTTTGTCCGCCGCTTCACGCGTGAATAATGACCAATGAGCTAAAACTTACCGCAAATGTCCAAAATAATAAAACATGGTAAATATATGCCGCGCCCGTGCGTTTTCTTTTACACGTCGCGCAAAAAAAATGAAAAAGAGAATGCAACACGAGGACTAGGATCCGATGCTTTAGTGCTGGTTTGATGGCATCCGACATGTTACCCCCGTCTTCGTCCCTTATGCTTGCCCCTCCCAGCTCCACTACAAAGATGATTGTATTTTGCTTTCCCGCCGCTACATGCGTAAATAATGACCAACGAGGTAAAACTTACCGCAAACATGCAAAATAATAAAACGTGGTAAAAATATATGCCACGCACGTGCCTTTTCTTTTGCACGTCACGCAAAAAAATAAAAAGGGAATGCAACACAAGGACTTCCCAGGAGGTCACCAATCCTAGTACTAGTCTCGCCCAAGCACGCTTAACTTCAAAGTTTTGATGGGATCCGGTGTTTTAGTGCTGGTATGATCGCATCCGATATGTTACCCCCGGCTTCGTCCCTTATGCTTGCCCCTCCCAGCTCCACTACAATGACGATTGTACTTTGCTTTGCCCGCCGCTACACGTGTGAATAATGACCAACGAGCTAAAACTTACCGCAAACGTGCAAAATAATAAAACATGGTAAATATATGTCGCACACATGCGTTTTCTTTTGCACGTCGCGCAAAAAAAATTAAGAAGGGAATGCAACACGAGGACTTCCCAGGAGGTCACCCATCCTAGTAATACTCTCACCCAAGCACGCTTAACTTCAGAGTTCTGATGGGATCCGGTGCTTTAGTGCTGGTATGATCGCATCCTACATGTTACCCCAGTCT
>NW_021290571.1:3981-4803 GCF_002162155.2 Triticum dicoccoides
ACATGCAAAATAATAAAACTTGGTAAATATATGTCGCACACGTGCGTTTTCTTTTGCACGTCGTGCAAAAAAAATTAAAAAGGAATGCAACACGAGGACTTCCCAGGAGGTCACCCATCCTAGTACTACTCTCGCCCAAGCAAGCTTAACTTCGAAGTTTTGATGGGATCCGGTGCTTTAGTGCTGGTATGATCGCATCTGACATGTTACCCCCGTCTTCTCCGTTATGCTTGCACCTCCCAGCTCCAGTACAAAGACGATTGTACTTCGCTTTGCCCGCCGCTACACGCGTGAATAATGACCAACGAGCTAAAACTTACCGCAAACATGCAAAATAATAAAACGTGGTAAATATATGCCGTGGCCGTGCGTTTTCTTTTGCACGTCGCGCAAAAAAATATTAAAAAGGGAATGCAACAATAAAACGTGGTAAATATATGCCGCAGCCGTGCGTTTTCTTTTGCACGTCGCGCAAAAAAATATTAAAAAGGGAATGCAACACGAGGACTTCCCAGGAGGTCACCCATCCTAGTACTACTCTCGCCCAAGCACGCTTAACTTTGGAGTTCTAATGAGATCCGATGCTTTAGTGCCGGTATGATCGCATCCGACATGTTACCCCCGTCTTCGTCCCTTATGCTGGCCTCTCCCAACTCCACTACAAAGACGATTGTACTTTGCTTTACTCGCCGCTACACGCGTGAATAATGACCAACGGGCTAAAACTTACCGCAAACATGCAAAATAATAAAACATGGTAAATATATGTCGCACACGTGCGTTTTCTTTTGCACGTCGCGCAAAAAAAATTAAAAAGGAATG
>NW_021290571.1:4932-5570 GCF_002162155.2 Triticum dicoccoides
CTTTAGTGCTGGTATGATTGCATCCGACATGTTCCTCCCGTCTTCGTCCCTTATGCTTGCCCCTCCCAGCTCCACTACAAAGACGATTGTACTTTGCTTTGCTCGCCGCTACACGCGTGAATAATGACCAACGAGCTAAAACTTACCGCAAACGTGCATAATAATAAAACGTGGTACATATATGCCGCGCTCGTGCGTTTGCTTTTGCACGTCGCGCAAAAAATTTAAAAAGGGAATGCAACACAAGGACTTCCCAGAAGGTCACCCATCTTAGTACTACTCTTGCCCAAGCACGCTTAACTTTGAAGTTTTAATAGGATCCGGTGCTTTAGTGCTGGAATAATCGCATCCGACATGTTACCCCAGCCTTCGTCACTTATGCTTGCCCCTCCCAGCTACACTACACAGACGATTGTACTTTGCTTTGCTCACCGCTACACGCGTGAATAATGACCAACGAGCTAAAACTTACCGCAAACGTGCAAAATAATAAAACATGGTAAATATATGTCGCGCCCGTGCGTTTTTTTTTTGCACGTCGTGCAAAAAAAATTAAAAAGGGAATGCAACACGAGGATTCACTTCGGAGTTCTGATGGGATCCAGTGCTTTAGTGCTGGTATGATCGCATCCAACATG
>NW_021290571.1:8895-9419 GCF_002162155.2 Triticum dicoccoides
CGCAAACGTGTGAAAATAATAAAACATGGTAAATATATGTCGCGCCCGTGCGTTTTCTTTTGCACGTCGCGCAAAAAAATTAAAAAGGAAATGCAACCCGAGGACTTCTCAGGAGGTCACCCATCCTAGTACTACTCTTGCCCAAGCACGCTAAACTTCGGAGTTCTGATGGGATTCAGTGCCTTAGCACGCTAAACTTCGCATCCGACATGTTACCCTCGTCTTCGTCCCTTATGCTTGCCCCTCCCAGCTCCACTACAAAGACGATTGTACTTTGCTTTGCCCGCTGCTACACGCATGAATAATGACCAACGAGCTAAAACTTACCGCAAACATGCAAAATAATAAAACGAGGTAAATATATGTCGCGCCCATGCGTTTTCTTTTGCACGCCGCGCAAAAAAATTAAAAAGGGAATGCAACACGAGGACTTCCTAGGAGGTCACCCATCCTAATACTACTCTCGCCCAACCATGCTTAACTTCAGAGTTCTGATGGGATCCGGTGCTTTAGTGCTGGTATGA
>NW_021290572.1:0-1842 GCF_002162155.2 Triticum dicoccoides
CAGAAGGGTTTGAACAAATTTGAATCAAGGATTCAAATTTCAAATTCAAATATGGCCTTTTAAAGTGCTTTTCCTTGTTCTGCTTAAAACATCAATTTAACTTGTTTGATCATGCATGAAAATAGTACAGATGGATAGATTGGATTTTTCTGATCATTTTTCATATATAATTTGTCCAATTTGGAGTTACAGAATAAAAGTTATGAATTTTTGAAGTTTAAATAATATTCTGGAATTTCCTGATTTAAATTAAATCCAGAAAATCAATTACTGCGTCAGCCTGACGTCAGTGTGACGTCAGCAGGTCAACGGAACTGGTCCAGGTCAAACCTGACAGTGGGTCCCGCATGTCAGGGTGATTATTTTAATTAAAATTTAATTAAAACTAATCCTGTTTAATTAACAGGGCTGGGCCCCACCTATCATTGACTCAGGGGAGTCAACCAGGGCCCACCCATGGTCAAACCCGGGTCGGCTGCACCGGCGTTTAGCCGCCGGCGAGCCCGACGCGGCGGCGGGAGTGGTTTTGGCCATTTCGGCCACCAAATGGGCCGCGGAGACCACCGGAGTGGAGCTGAGGACAACCCGCAGCTCTTGGCGGAGTCCGTTGGGGTCGGGGTGGCCGGAGTCGACGGCGGCGAGCTCGGCTGCGGCCGCCGGGGTTCGTTCGTGCACGGGAACAGGGGTGGAGCTCGAAGTCGAGCGAAGCGAGGCGCTAGGGATGCTCTACGGGGTCTTGCGAACTCGTTGGACTCGCTGGGGTGACCAAATGGTCACCGGAGTGCGTCGACGGCGAGCTCGGCGACGGTGGAGGTTCGGCCGTGGTGGGGAGGAGGCTACGGTGGGGAAACGAGGGGGAGGAGAGGGGGAAACGGTGGCGTAGCTCACCGCGGTTGCAGTGGGCGTCGAAGCGGGCTCGGGGACGCGCCGGAGACGACGAATTCGACGGCGACGATGGTCGGAGCCCGAAGAGGGGAACGGCGACGTGGCGGCGATGCAGGGCTTCCGGGGAGCTGTGGAGCGGTGGGGAGGAAGAGGGGGTCGTGGCGGAGCTTCTGAGCTAGTCGGGGGAGCGAGGGGTGGCCGGAGATGGCTGCTACGGCGAATGGCGGCGACGGTGGTGCTCGGCCGTGTGAGAGAGAGAGCGAGGGAGAGGAGGGAAGAGTCGGGAGAGAGTGAGAGAGAGCAGGGGGGGATCGGGACGGCCTGCGGGAGTCGTCCACGCGGCCAGGAGCTCGTCGGCAAGCAGGAGGTGGCCGCGCGGCCGTGCGCGTGCGAGCACGCAGCAGCTTCGGGGCGAGGGGAGGAAGACGACGGAGGGCTGCAGTGGTGGGCTGGGCCGGCTGCTGGCTGGGCCGGCCAGCTGGCTGGGCCGCATAGTGGAGGAGCCCAGGTAAGCTCCTCCTGTTATATATTTTTCTGTTTTTGTTTTTATTTAATATATCTGCAACTTTGTTGAATTTAATAAAATACCTAGGCAACTTCAAAAATCACCAAATCACTCCTGGTCCATAGTTGGATTATTTCCAACATGAAACATTTTAGTTTGGAGGTATTTGAGCATTTAAATATTTTATATAATTTTAAATGCCCAAATTCAAATATTTATGAATTAATTCAAAAACCCTAAGATGGCCTAGGAAAATGTGCACCACTTTTGGCAGAGGTTCTGAACCAAGACAAAAATGATGGGCATTTTAGAAGGGCATTTCAGGTTCATTGAAAATTATTTTAGTAAACCCTAGTTGGTTTCAGAGGGGACTGGGGGTTCTGTCATCCCCATTTCATGTTTCTGATGAAAGAGTAAACATGATGCAACACTCTAATGCATGACTAGCTAGG
>NW_021290573.1:0-1241 GCF_002162155.2 Triticum dicoccoides
GGTGAGGTGGTGGAGACCCTTTATTGAAGGGAGGCACGGCCGACTCCGGTTGGAAGGCCCGTACGCTCGCACCTCACACGTTCCGAGTCCAGATCTTCGTTCGCTTGGTCCTCCGAGATGGCTCGGCTTGATCGGATACCGCGTGGCGTCGCCCTCGTCCGCGGCCGCCACGCCCCTGGTTGGGGACAGACGCCACGATGATGTTGCCTGACCTGAGATTCAACCTGCTCCGCCCCTGCCATATCCAGCAAGAAGCAGTAGAAGAAGGCAGCCGGAGGCCGCACACTTTCCAGCGAACTAGGGCGACGTCCACGCCGAAGAGGTCCAGTCCAAGTACGTCGTCAGTTTTGCTGCTGGAAGGTCTGATTTTGGTAGTATTAACCATTCAGTTTTTTCGTTTGAGAATAATCAACTATTCAGCTATCAACCTTCTGATTGTGTGTGTGTGTGCAAACGAGCAAATCGTACGCAAAGTGCTTTCTAGCAGTTGCGCTAGCTCATCATCCACCTTACATTTACTTTGAGACTAGAAGCATACTAGATGGATATGCGCGCTTCGCCGCGCCGGGGATTTTTCTAAATGACAATGCATTTAACTCTATCTAAATTATGCGCTAGGAAAGAGTGTCTTGTATCTTTCAAATATGTAAATAAAAATGTTTAGCAACTGAAGTTGCCCAAGAACCAAGATCATGTATACTAAATACTCCCTCCGTCCGAAAATACTTGTCGAAGAAATGGATGTATCTAGACGCAATTTAGTTTTAGATACACCCATTTTCATCCATTTCTCCGACAAGTATTTCCAGACGGAGGGAGTAGATGTTAAGCACGAAACAGGCAGCACATATTGTATTCATTCGTGAATAAAAGGGATAATTATGACTTCATATGTGGTGTACAGTGGGAGATTCAAGGATATCGATTGAAGTAGCCATGACAATGTGAAGACATGTTAACACATATTCAATTCGGAATGTGGGACCTGAGTCTGCCACTGAAATCATGAGAAACTTGAGTTTTTTCCAACCTAAGAATGAAAGCAACTTGCACATGTTAAGTATCTTCTACCCAACCCAAATTGCATCAAGCCGGGCGAAAGCTTGTTTCGTGAACCCAAATTTCCATTCCCTTCTCGTATCTCTGTCAGTTAGTCAGCATCCTTCTTCCTGGTTCTGCCACTTCTCCTGTTGCTGAGACAAAGTTTCCTGTGTAAACAAACAGTTGTCCACGGCAGGCTA
>NW_021290574.1:0-909 GCF_002162155.2 Triticum dicoccoides
CGGGACCCGAAACAGCGAGTAATAGTCCACAAAACGGGCCAGAATCGGCCAAAACTGCGAGTGTTGATGAACGACACGTAAGTGCATCTTTGGGTTCAACAACTATGGAAATCGCTTCGGGACCCCAAAAAGGTGAGTAATAGTCCACGAAACGGGTCAGAATTGGCCAGAACTATGAGTGTTGACGACGGGCACGTAAACGCACCCCCGGGATCGTGAATCGTGGAAATCGCTCTGGGACCCCAAAACAGTGAGTAATAGTCCACGAGACGGACCAAAATTGGGCAAAATGGTGAGTGTTGATAACCGACACATAAAAGCACCCCGGGGATCGCAAATCGTGTAAATCGCTCTAGGACCCCAAAACGGTGAGTAATAGTGCACCAAACGGACCAGAATCGGCCAAAACCGCGATTGTTGATGACCGACACGTAAGTGCACCGTAGGGTTTGTCAATCGTGGAAATCACTTCGGGATGCCAAAACTGTGTAATAGTTCAAAAAGGGGCCAAAATCGGCCAAAACTGCGAATCTTGACGACCAACACGCAAGCACACCTTGGGGTTCGACAAAAATGGAAATCTCTTTGTGACCCCAAAACGGTGAGTAATAGTCCACGAAACGGGTCGGAATCAACAAAACCTGCGAGTGCTGATGACCAACATGTAAACGCACCCAGAGGTTCGTCAATCGTGGAAATCACTCCGGGACCCCAAAACAGCGAGTAATAGTCCACGAGACGACCAGAATTGGCCAAAAATTGTGAGTGTTGATGACCGACACATAAACGCACCCCCGGGGTTCGTCAATCGTGGAAATCACTTCGGGACCCCAAAACTGAGTAATAGTCCAAGAAACGGGCCAGAATCGGCCAAAACTGCGAGACTTGACGACCAACACGTAAGCACAC
>NW_021290575.1:0-1165 GCF_002162155.2 Triticum dicoccoides
CACAAGGACTAAGGGATTCGCGTATATAACCTTTGTCGAGAAGCTCTTGTACTTGACGCATAATCTCCTTCGTCTCCTCTGGATTGGTACTGTATGGTGCACGGTTTGGCAGTGAAGCACCGGGAATTAAGTCAATCTGATGCTCAATCCCTCGAATAGGCGGTAATCCCGGTGGCACGTCTTGTGGAAAAACGTCAGCGAACTCCTGCAAAATGTTAGTGACAGCAGGAGGCAAAGAGGAAGGCACGTCCTCGAATGAAAATAATGCCTCTTTGCACACAAAAGCATAGCAAACAGATTTGCTAAAATCTAGCTCATCAATATCAGATTTGGTGGCAAATAAACATGCACTTTTCAATTTAATTTCAGAAGCAACACTAGATGGTTTATTATTAGGCTTCATTTGTTGCTCAAATTCTTTTGCCACAATCTGACTTTCACTCTTATTCTTCTCCTGTTGTGCTTTATTAGCTCTATTAATATCATCTTTCAAAATGGAATCAGGAGTCATAGGAAGCAAAGTAATATTTTTATCCTTATGAACAAGAGTATAGTGATTGTTTCTACCATGGTGTACAGAATTTTTATCAAATTGCCATGGTACCAAGTAATAAGGAAGATGCTTGCATAGGTACTACATCACAATCAACATAATCAGCATATGTAGAGATACTAAAATGCACACAAACAGTACGTGTTACCTTAACCTTGCCGCTGTTGTTGAACCATTGGATGTAGTAAGGATGTGGATGTGGTCTTGTGGTGAGAGAAAGCTTCTCCACCATCTCCATGCTAGCCAAGTTGTTGCAGCTCCCTCCGTCTATTATAACGCGCACAGAACGTTCCTTCACAACTCCCTTGGTATGGAACAAATTGTGCCTCTGATTTTGCTCAGCTTGTGTGACCTGCACACTCAAAACACGTTGAGCAACTAAACATTCATACCTGTCAGCGTCTTCAGGAGCCATGTATTGCGTCTCATGATCAGAATCATCTCCACCATGTTCTTCACGTGTAATAAGAGCCAATGTCTCCTCATCATAGTCACTAGCGGACTCATATCCACCATCCGCGGTAGCAATCATCACACGCGGAGATTTGCATTCCCTCGCATAATGACCTCCTCCCTTACAACGACGACAAATAATATCACTTGTGTGCCCTG
>NW_021290576.1:0-1075 GCF_002162155.2 Triticum dicoccoides
GAGCGATTTTTATGATTGATGAACCTCGGGGTGCATTTACCTCGCGGTCATCAACACTCGCAGGTTTGGCCGATTCTGGCCCGTTTCGTGGACTATTACTCAACGTTTTGGGGTCCTGAAGCAATTTTCTTGGTTTATGAACCCCAAAGTGCGCTTACGTGCATGACATTAACGCTTGCCGTTTTGGGGTCCCAGAGCGATTTTTATTGTTGCTGAACCCCAAGGTGCGCTTACGTATTGTTCATCAACACCCATAGTTTGGCCGATCCTAACCCGTTTCATGGACTATTACTCATCGTTTTGGGGTCCCAGAGCGATTTTTATGGTTGCTGAACACCAAGGTGCTATTACGTGCAGGTCATCGACACTCACCATTTTCATGATTCTGACCCGTTTCATAGACTATTATTCACCGTTTTGGGGTAAGGAGCAATTTCCATGATTACTCAACCCCGAGGTGCGCTTACGTGCAGGTTATTAACACTCGCTATTTTGGCCAATTTTGGCCCGTTTCGTGGACTATTACTCACCATTTTGGGGTCCCGGAGCGATTGTTATGGTTGCTGAACCCCAAGGTGCGATTACGTATCGTTCATCAACACCCACAGTTTTGGCTGATTCTGACCCGTTTCATGGATAATTACTCAACGTTTTTGGCTCCTAGAGCAATTTTTATGGTTACTGAACCGCAATGTGTGCTTACGTGTAGGTCGTTAACACTCGCAGTTTTGGCTGATTCTGGCCCGTTTCTTGGACTATTACTCACCGTTTTGGGGCCCCGAAGCGATTTTAATGGTTGTTGAACCCCAAGATGCGCTTACATGTCATTCATCAACACTCGCTATTTTTCCAATTTTGGCCCGTTTCATGGGCTATTACTCACCGTTTTGGGGTCCCGGAGCCATTTCCATGGTTTTTAAACTCCAAGGTGCGATTACGTGCATGACACCAACAGTCGCCGTTTTGGCTGATTTTGGCCCTTTTCGTGGACTATTACTCACCATTTTGCGGTCTCGGAGTGATTTTTATGATTGCTAAACCCCAAGGTGTGCTTACGTATCCTTCATCAACACTC
>NW_021290577.1:0-1506 GCF_002162155.2 Triticum dicoccoides
GGGGGGGGGCAATTGGCACCAACGAAATTGGCATCCCTGTTGGGTGGCTCCACCACCTTCCTATCCATCCATGTCATCCCAAAATATCTTGGGACAAAGCCCAAAATAATGGCTTTCCATAAAATATCCCAAAAAGCACTTTCACTATTCACGACGACATTTTTCAGTGTCCGTTCGAACTGAAAATATTTATGTGGGCTTAGAACATTTCCAGTACCCACCATAATAATTTTCAACACGTCCTGGAACAATTCCAGTTTAGTGATTTTCATCTGCAAAAAGCATCTGAACCGGTTCCGGCAGCTCTGGAACATTTCCGGTTTTTATTTCTGAAAATTCCAAAAAGTTTCCAGAATGATTCTGGCACCCTCCAAGAATTATCAGCCATGTGCCGAAACCATTTTGACTTAATGGCATACCTCAAAACAACTTTTTCGGTTTCACCGAAACTCATCCGGTGACCTCTCTTATCGAAACTTTTTCGCTGTCTCCGAAAACTTTTTCTGAAAACTTTCTCTCAGACTCCCTGTCTAGTATTCGGCAGATAGATGACCCTTAAGTGTGTGACCCTATAGGTTCGGTGAAGTATAGACATGACCCGGAACCCCTTCCGATCAATGATCAAAATCGGAGCCGTGGACACCCATATTGACCCCTATACCCACACGAATGAATATTCGAGTGAACCTCCAGTTGACGTGTGTTATTCCTGTTGCTTCGCGATATGTTATGAATACCCGAGGTGAGACATGTTGGCATCCCTGTGGATCAACTCCTTGTCCACTATGCCATTTACCTCGTTACCGGTATTGTTCTCTTTTCTCGTTCCATGTTCCAGCATCCCCGTGATCAAATCACCCTTTGTCTGGCCAGACGATGATGGATACCGTAACACCGAGAGGGCCCAGAGATATCTCTCCATAGATGGAGGAGCAAATCCCAATCTTGAGCTATCAAGTTACTTAACATACCTTTCCATGAACCTGTAAGCCGTCGTAATAGCCACCCATTTACGGATGACGTTTAACAAACCCCAAAGTTCATGAAGCAAGCATGAAGAAACTCGATACTCTCATGGTCGAAGGAATTATGCAAACATAAACTTCCTGTGTTATTAAGCATTAACTTGTGACGAATGTATCTCATATGATAACATCAATTCGGGTCGATTCAACACAAATGTTCCTCTAACATTGTGCCCTCAAAGTTGCTGGCATAGACATGCCCATGATCAGGAAAACAGAACCATCATGCAACACTTGAGCTAGTCTTAGAGGCCAGACTAGGAATACATTTTATCGTTTATTATTCCACACGTGCATATGAGTCTTCCTCCGAGCCTCGTTTTATTTGCAGACTCGAGAACCATAGCAGTTATAGCATGGAACATAAACCTAATTATGAACAGTGAGATAATCAATAACATTTATTATTGCCTCTAGGGCATATCTCCTACAGCAACAGGAAGGTTTTGTCAATCCTAAAGGTGCTAACAAAGTGTGCAAG
>NW_021290578.1:0-1813 GCF_002162155.2 Triticum dicoccoides
GGTTGACGAGAAGGCTTATCTTCGGGTCACCCCTCTGAAGGGAACCCATCGTTTCGGTATCAAAGGCAAATTGGCTCCTCGTTACATTGGACCTTTTCGCATTCTCGCCAAACGAGGAGAAGTTGCCTACCAGTTGGAACTACCTCCGCACCTCTCCAGAGTCCACGATGTCTTCCACGTTTCTCAACTCAGGCGTTGCTTCTCGGATCCTATCCGTGAAGTGGACCACGAAACGCTTGATCTCCAAGATAATCTTACATATCGAGAGTACCCCATTCGTATCCTCGATCAGGCCGAACGTACCACCCGACGTCATAATATCAAGTTTCTCAAAGTTCAATGGTCGCACCATTCGGAGGATGAAGCAACTTGGGAAAGGGAGGATCGTCTTCGACTTGAGTATCCCGCCTTCTTCCCGGAGGAACCCAAATCTCGGGACGAGATTCTTTTGAGAGGGGGTGAGTTGTCACACCCTAGCTAGTCATGCATCAGAGTGTGTGCATCATGTTTAAAATTTCCATTTAACTTGAAATGGGGATTGTGAAACCCTCAGAATCATTCCTGAAAATGATCCCAATAAAAATTTCTCCAAAAGGGTCCAAGAAAATGCTCATGTTGCTCTCTGAAAATATTGGACAGAGATAAAAATCAAACCAATATTTTTAAGAGCTCATAGGTATTTATTTTGGGCATCTGGAATTAATGCATAAATATTTGCATTGGAAATATATTAATTATATATATTAATATATGTCCAAATATTATGCCAAATATAAAGGAGCTCTGGAATAATATATCTAGCTCCTGCAAAAATTGGCATAAGTTAAATAAATGATTTAATATATTATTTAAATCAAAACAAATGTCAGAAATTAGAAAACAGAAAAATAAATAACAGGAGGAGCTTACCTGGGCTCCTCCACTGTGCGGCCCAGCCAGCTGGCCGGCCCAGCCAGCAGGCGGCCCAGCCCGCCTCCCTCCTCTGTCGTCTTCGTCCTCGACAGAGGGAGGGGAGTGTGGCCGGCGCGCGCGCGCGCCACCACGCCACGCCACCTGCTCGGCTGCCTGCCTGCCCTCCCCTCCTCGCTCGATGCCCCGGACGACGCCACGCCTCCCCCCTGCTCTCTCTCACTCCCCTTCGGTTCTTCCCTCCTCTCCCTCGCTCTCTCTCTCTCTCACGGCCGAACACCACCATCGCCGCCGTTCGCCATAGTAGCCGTCACCGGCCACCCCTCGCCCCTCCGCTGAGCTCAGGAGCTCCGCCGCGACCCCCTCTTCCTCCCCACCGCTCCACGGCCCTCCGAAAGCCCTGCATCGCCGCCCACGTCGCCGTTCCCCTCCTCGGCCACCGGAGATCATCGCCGTCGATTCGCCGTCTCCAGCGCGTCCCCGAGCCCGCTTCGACGCCCACTGCAACCGCGGTGAGCTCCGCCACCGTTTCCCCCTCTTTTTCCCCTCGTTCCCGCGCCGTAACCTCGTTCCCACCACGGCCGAACCTCCGCCGTCGCCGAGCTCGCCGTCGATGCAGCTCCGGTGACCATTTGGTCACCCCGGCGAGTCCAACAAGTTCGTAAGGCCCCGTAGAGCATCCCTAGCGCCTCGCTTAGCTCGCCTTCGAGCTCCAACCCCGTTTCCACGCACGACCGAACCCCGGCGGCCGCAGCCGAGCTCGCCGCCGTCGACTCCGGCCACCCCAGGCCCAGCCACGGCCACCGTCCGACGCGCCATCGAGCTAGCTATCCAACGCACCTAGCCGCACGCCGTTTGGAGCACCACAGAGGAAACCCGAGGCCCCTGTACGCCGCGGACCTCG
>NW_021290579.1:0-1839 GCF_002162155.2 Triticum dicoccoides
CCTAACTAGCTTTTTCTTGTTCTTTAGGTTCTCAAGGGGGTTATGTTTAGGACAGCCACAGAGCACAAAGAACAAACATGCTCCTTCTGCAAGAGGGTAACGATCATGATGATACTCTTTATCATTTTGTTAAATGAAATGTGTCCTATCAATGCTTGCTGGATGATAGCTAGCCCTATTGGGTAGTATAGGTAATTCTTTGTGCTTCACAACATTCAAGAGCTCTTTAGTCCTGCCAAAACGAGGTTTTGATGTTTCTCTCATACAAAATATTCATATCTAGTCCTATATGATGCGTTTGTGCATGATGGGTGGCACGTACTACTGTACTAGCTAGGTAATAAGCTTGTTTTGCTACCGAATGATTGAATGGTGTCTCAGTTTGCACCTCATCTAGCTCACCACCTAAAAATGCCACTGATTGGTTAGTACTCCCCTTCTTGGTGGGCTAAACATATTCGTCTGTTCGATTTGGAGCAGTAGGCGCTCTCCATTGACCACTTGGGCCACACGCCTAAGCTGTTGATTGCGTTATTTTATTCGTCTTCTCTATATATTTATTGGATTGCCTGTTACATCTGCGCTTTAAATACTCAGAATGCTACTGTCACATTTCTTTATGTTGACTGGCTAGATTTTTTTGCAGGCGATGTGCATTACGCTCTTCAAGGGACCATGCCGATGTAAAGCAGCAGCGGCCTTTGGTACGCCGCGCCGCCCAACCTTTTGTCTCCTTTACCTGGTTTGTCGGTATCACCATGGCCGGGATCTGCTCTTCCTTTCCTGTAAGCACACACCTCCCCCTTCCATGCATGCCACTGTTTCAGACTGAGTTTTGTTCATTTGTTTAGAGCATTCTCTTGGGTTTGGTCACTCTATGACGCCATCGGTATCAAATTCTTGCAATCTAGTTCTGCCTCTTTGAGTGACAATGTGTATGATGGATGGTCACGTATTACTGTACTAGCTAGGTAGTAAGCTTGTTTTGCTACTGATTGAATGCTATCTCAGTTTGTACCTCATGTAGCTCGCCGCCTAAAATTGCCTGGTGATAGACACTGTTTGGTTAGTTCTCTCGTTCTTGGTGGGTTAAATGTTATTATTTATTTGATTTTGGGGCAGCAGGCGCTCTCCACCGACGCCTGAGCAGTTGATTCCCTCATTTTATGCATCTTCTCCATATATCCAGTTGATTGCCTGCTACATATCCCAGTAAATACTCTTCTTGTCATGATGTTCTTTGCAGTCCTTGGCTTCCTTTCTCCATCCAACACAACATGGATGGGCTGATGATATCTATGCTCTTGCTTTGGGTTTTCATGGGCTTGCTTGTTGGCTGCTCTTCTTCACGTCTCTACAAGTTGTTCAAAGAACATTGCCTTGAGGATATCATTCACCTTTCATGGCAGTGTGTTCGCCATTTTCTTCTTGAATATTCTTGTCTGGGGCACAAGTCCTCTGGTGTAGTTCCATTCACCACAATGTTTGCCCTTGTCCTCTGGTTTGGTCTCTGGGCACCTTTACTGTTTGTTGGGAGTCTCCTTGGTTTCAAGAAACCTGTCACTGAAGATCATGTGAAAACAAACCTGAGCAAGCCTGGTACATGAACTTAATCTTTTCGATTCAAATTTGAGGGACCCTTCCATTTGGAGCTGTGTTCATTGAGCTCTTATTTATCATGGCATCCATCTGGCTGCATCAATTTTACTACTCCCTCTGTCCCATAATCTAAGACATTTTTGACACTAGACCTGTGCCAAAAAAACGTCCTACATTATGGGACGGAGGGAGTACACTTTTGGGTTTCTCTTCCTCGTCTTACTGATTCTGACCGTGACA
>NW_021290580.1:0-1198 GCF_002162155.2 Triticum dicoccoides
GTCGAAGCCCGCGTCACTTGTGGGACGTGGATGTATTGTCCGACACCGACGGCCACATGTATCTCACACTGACAATACTTGCTATTTAGGGTTTCCTCTACCTCTCGGTGACCCTCGAGGACCCTCGTTCCCGATAAAAAAAGAGGAAGAAGAAGAAAAAAAGAGGAGAAGAAAGAATAGAGGAGATCTCCTCTATTCTTTCTTCTCCTCTTTTTTTCTTCTTCTTCCTCTTCTTTTTTTATCCTCTTCTTCCTCTCATGTTCGACGACCCTCGACCCCTCGGCGACCCTAGACCCCCTCTCGACCCTCTCATGTCGAAGTTATCGGGTAGGGGGTATATAGACAACGACATACCCAATACATACATACATACATACATACATATCACATGCATCCATACATATATGAACAAAATTAATATCTACTAATTAACAACCTAAATAAAAAAACTAATACATATAGGAAGAAGAAGAAAAAAGAAGAGAAGAAAGAATAGAGGAGGAGAAAGAATAGAGGAGAAGACTTCCTCTCCTCTTCTTCTCCCTCTTCTTCCCATTCTTCCCCGCCTCTCTCATGAATGTCCGGCGTCCCCCCTCCCCCCTCATCATCATCTATCACCCCCCCTCTCATGTTCGACGACCCTCGACCCCTCGGCCGCCCTCTCGACACACCCACGACCTAAAATGACCTAAAATGAAAATAACCTAAAATGCACTAAAGTTATCGACGACCCTCTCGACACACCCACGAATAAGAAAATATATCATCTTCTTCATCTCCTCTTCTTTGCATATTCACATAGACACATACACATACATAGCCACATACATATTCATCTATGAATAAAAAAACATCATAGGTACAATGCATATCGACATTCATACATACATAAAAAAAATTATATGAACATCGTGAACAAAAAGATCATCGAGCAAAATTATTTTCCATGAACATACATATAGCCACATTCATATAGAACTTTTGCATATATGAACATATATAGATGATTTTCTAAAAATGTAACTTTTGCATATATGAATATATATACACAGAGAGCAGCAACAACAATAGGTGGCGTCGTCGGCGACGGGGATGGGAAAGGGGGGAGCTCACTGGGGGCGGGCGGCGATGGGGAGAGGAGGCCAGCGACGGGAAGGAGGACGGCGGGCTCGGGGATGCTGGCGATGCGGACGGCGTG
>NW_021290581.1:0-1115 GCF_002162155.2 Triticum dicoccoides
ATCCGATCTGGATCGGGGCTCGACCCACCCCGCCGCCAAGACGCCGCCTGCCGCCGCCCGAAGTACTTCCTCCAGCCCGAGGACGCCATCGCCCTCTACCTCGCTTCCTCGTCTCCCTCCTGCGCCTCCCCCTCTTCCCCGATCTGGATGCGCCATCACCCGAGTACCTCGCCGGAGGCCACGACGTCGGGACCACCTCGCCGGACTGCTTCCTCTCCGCCGATCGTCCCCGTCTTCCTCCTCCACAAACGGAGCTGCTCCGCCTCGTCGCGCCGACCCCGACACCTGCCCGAGCACACTGCCTTCCCCCTGCAGCTCCCCTGTGAGGAACCCCCCTCATATCCTCCCTTCCCTCCTCCCGTGCGGCCACCGTTCGCTACTCCCTCGCGCGCACGTGCACACCGCCGTACCCGTTCCCCGCGCTCGCCGTCACGCCTCCGGCCGGCCCAGTGCTTGCGCTCACCGTGCCTGGACCGGCGCCCCGCTCGCCCCTACCGTCCCGACCAACCACCGCGCTCACCGTGGTCCCCGCGCAGGCCACGCCCACCTCTTGCAGCCATCGCCGCCGACTGCAATCGCCGGCGCCTCCATTGGCCTGGGCGGGCGCCCAAACGGGCTGGCGCCCACACGCCCGTAACCCGTTCGCGCGTGGCTGTTTGGCCCCCTGGGCCAATGACAAGGGGCCCCACGCCCCCTGAACGTTTAAAAAAAAGGATTAAAGAAGATAAATAAGTAAAAGAATAAAAATAATAATAAATAAAATTATTAATTAATTAATTAAATTAATTGTGTTTAATTAACCTAGTAACTAATTAAACTAATTAACTACTGTTAATTAACATAACTAATCTGTTAACTAAACTAATTAACCTGGTTAATTAGTTATCAGACAATGACATGTGGGTCCTACTGGACCCACCTGTCTGTTTGACTAGTCAACCGACCAGTTGATCCGCTGACATCACTCTGATGTCATGCCTGCGTCATCATTCACTGTTATGGATAATGTTGGGTTTAAACAAATAATTAAAATCAGAAAATGATTTAAATCTTTAGAAAAATCATATCTTTTAATCCGTAATTCGGATGAAAATACTTTCTACATGAAAGTTGCT
>NW_021290582.1:0-2894 GCF_002162155.2 Triticum dicoccoides
GTTGGGTTATGTGGTGCACCCCTGCAGGGAAGTTAATCTATTCGAATAGCCGTGATCTTCGGTAACAGGACGACTTGGAGTTGTACCTTGACCTTATGACAACTAGAACCGGATACTTAATAAAACACACCCTTCCAAGTGCCAGATACAACCGGTGGTCGCTCTACCTCAGGGATATGAGGAGGGGATCGCCGGGTAGGATTATGCTATGCGATGCTACTTGGAGATGCTGCTTGGAGATGCTACTTGAATATGCTACTTGGAGGACTTCAATCTACTCTCTCCTACATGCTGCAAGACGGAGGCTGCCAGAAGCGTAGTCTTCGACATGATTAGCTATCCCCCTTTTATTCTGGCATTCTGCAGTTCAGTCCACCGATATGGCCCTTTACACATATACCCATGCATATGTAGTGTAGCTCCTTGCTTGCGAGTACTTTGGATGAGTACTCACGGTTGCTTTCTCCCCCTTTTTTCCCCTTTCCTTTCTTTCTGGTCGACGCAACCAGATGCTGGAGTCCAGGAGTCAGACGCCACCGTCGACGACGACCCCTACTACACCGGAGGTGCCTACTACTACGTGCTGTCCGCTGACGACGACCAGGAGTAGTTTGGAGGATCCCAGGCAGGAGGCCTGCGCCTCTTTCGATCTGTATCCCAGTTTGTGCTAGCCTTCTTAAGGCAAACTTGTTTAACTTATGTCTGTACTCAGATATTGTTGCTTCCGCTGACTCGTCTATGATCGAGCACTTGTATTCGAGCCCTCGAGGCCCCTGGCTTGTATTATGATGCTTGTATGACTTATTTATGTTTTAGAGTTGTGTTGTGATATCTTCCCGTGAGTCCCTGATCTTGATCGTACACATTTGCGTGCATGATTAGTGTACGATTGAATCGTGGGTGTCACAAGTTGGTATCAGAGCCGACTGCCTGTAGGAATCCCCCTTCCACACTCCTTGGCCGAAGTTGAGTCTAGACTTTATAAAACTTTTACTAACATGGCTGTGTGTCTTACGGGCACACGTCGACATTGGGTGGTATTAGGATCTTTTATTCCTTGACCTATACTCTGGGACTCTGACATCTCTTCTATTCGGGTTAAATGAATTTTACTAAATCTAACATTAGGATCTCGTTAACATTTTCACCCGGAGAGCCCCTTATTACTGATGATCGTCTGCTGCACCAGAAGACCCTGAAGATACTCTCCGTTGTTAACCCGAGAACTTGTGTTCATCGCGTTTGCAATTCACCTTCCACCGCAAACCCTTATGGATAACTACTTGCATTTGTTATTCTTACATCCATCCCCAGTGGTCTTGTTATTACAAGATACCCTGAAAAACTCGTCGTGGTTTCGATAATCCCTTGAGCTTACTGCCTTGCTGTTCTTGTCACTTGAATACCCCTACGGTTAATTCTCGCATTTATCGAGTATCCGCCCATCCCCCAGTTGTTCATGTGTTACACAAAAGTCTTCGAAATACCACCCGATATTCCGAAAATCCTCAGCAACCTATTGCTCTGGAATTTCTTGTTTGCTTTCATTATGATTAATCCCATAAGTATAGAAATCTTATTGACATTCCTTGTCATTATCATTTTGAGTCAGTTGACTCAATATGTTTGCGAATACACACAATCATCATTGATCCTTATAAATTACTTTTCCGGCTGAGCTGCCATTCTTTTTACTGGAATTGGTTCTCGACCAATCCAATTGTCTTTGATTGTACCCTACGGCTATTCAACTTATCCACCCCTAATCAGAGCATTGCTTCTGATCCCTTGATTTGAAAATCATAATTCCTTTGCATTTGACAATTGAGTTAGTCAGTTGTTTCTATAATCTGCTTCCTCTAGTTGAGTACCGATGCTCACGTCAGATCCCTTCTGGACCACCAGATCCTTTGTTGGATTTTATCTGACAACGCCCTTCATATTCAATAAACTTGTGAGCCTTTTCTCGGATACATAATGCCTTTGGTAAATTGTATCGTCTGCTTTCTCAACCATGCTCTGCCTTTGAGCTTGAGTTAATTACTTCTAAAAGATTCTGGTATAGGATTCTAAGATGCCCCGATGGGTTGAACCTATGCCTTCCTTAATATGTGTGAACTCGAAAGTTTTCACGAGTCGTACTCTTCTGGTATTTTGCCAGATAAAATTTCAACGCTATAACTTCATCGAAAGCGAGAAGTGAATGAAAGGGTATGCATTGGAGAAGTGGGAGTCGACCTTGAACTTGTGTTCATGCCCATGGACGCGATATATATCCTATCATGAAAGCTTCTTGTAACAATAACTATTTCCTTGATAACTAACCTATGGTATCTGTGAATTGATCCCTTGCAACCGTGGTTCCGACCATGATTGTTCTTCTTTGATCTCATTTCTCGGACAAGTTAAAACAATTGTCTTCTATGGATCAATACACCAGTCCAACCTTACTTTGATCTTGTGTCGAGTATTACCCCCCTGGTATCTCGAGATTATCATGGAACTGCATAACTTTTTATGAGTTCTTCATCAAGTGCTACCTTCCCACTGATTCCAATTTTCCGCGGGCTCTGTGTTACTGAACACTCAAAGACACCGATAACTGAACCGAGACCGCTCTACGGTTCAACAACTCTTCAGTAAGCTTCTATAAGTACGAGTTTGTACCCGATCACGCCATTCCTAGCCTGTTTGGCTATATCATTGTCGTGACGATTCTAACGGTGCTACCTGGTCCTTATTCTCGGAGCACCAATTTTCGACGATGAACTAACCTTACGTCGATTTTCCTTGTCATACCCTTTCACCTACAACAACAAGCTTGAGTTTGAGTTTGTGTCGTAACTGTGGTTCCAATAACCTCTTGCTTCATCATTCCTTTGACTTGATGTCGT
>NW_021290583.1:0-1450 GCF_002162155.2 Triticum dicoccoides
TATTGATCTTTGATTGTCTCCAAACCAAATATTTTGAAGTCAAGTTGTGAAAGCATAGCATAGCGACGAGACAATGCATCAGCAATAACATTTTCTTTTCCCTTCTTGTGTTTAATGACATAAGGGAAAGTCTCAATGAATTCAACCCATTTATCATGTCTACGATTTAGTTTAGTTTGACTTTTAATATATTTCAAAGATTCATGATCAGTGTGTATAACAAATTCTTTGGGCCATAAATAATGTTGCCATGTTTCTAAAGTCCGAACAAGAGCATATAATTCTTTATCATAAGTAGAATAATTCATACTAGGCCCACTCAATTTTTCAGAAAAGTATGCCAGAGGTTTGCCATCTTGTAATAACACACCTTCTAATCCAATTCCACTAGCATCACATTCAAGCTCAAAAGTATTATTAAAATCACGAAGTTGGAGTAAAGGAGCATGTGTCAACTTATCTTTCAATACCATGAAGGCTTCTTCCTGTGCGGTACCCCAAAGAAAAGGCACATCCTTCTTTGTAAGCTCATTGAGAGGTGCAGCAATGGTGCTGAAATCTCTCACAAAACGCCTATAGAATCTAGCGAGGCCAAGAAAACTCCTCACTTGTGTGACCGTTTTGAGCTGCGGCCAACTCTCAATAGCTTCAATCTTGGCTTTGTCAACTTCAATTCCCTGTGGAGTACCAACATAGCCAAGAAAAGATACTCGGTCAGTGCAAAAGGTGCACTTCCCAAGGTTACCAAACAAACGTGCATCACGTAGAGCAATAAAAATAGCACGTAAATGTTCCAAATGTTCTTCCAAAGATCTGCTATAAATCAATATGTCATCAAAGTAAACTACCACAAATCGTCCAATGAAAGCACGTAAAACTATGTTCATTAATCTCATGAAAGTACTAGGTGCATTAGTTAACCCCAAAGGCATGACTAACCACTCATATAATCCAAACTTAGTTTTAAATGCTATTTTCCATTCATCTCTGAATTTCATACGAATTTGATGGTATCCACTACGCAAATCAACTTTGGAGAATATTGTAGAGCCACTCAACTCATCAAGCATATCATCGAGCCTAGGAATAGGATGACGATAACGAATAGTAATATTATTAATGCCTCAACAATCAACACACATACGTGATGTACCATACTTTTTCAGCACTAGAATAATAGGAACATCACAAGGACTAAGGGATTCGCGTATATAACCTCTGTCGAGCAGCTCCTGTACTTGACGCATAATCTCCTTTGTCTCCTTTGGATTGGTACGGTATGATACACGTTGGGTAATAATGCACCGGGAATTAAGTCAATCTGATGCTCAATCCCTCGAATGGGAGGTAATCCCGGTGGCACATCTTGTGGAAAGACGTCAGGAACTCCTGCAAAATGTTAGTGACAGCAGGAGGCAAAGAGGACGGCACTTCCTCGAATGAAAATAAT
>NW_021290584.1:0-1450 GCF_002162155.2 Triticum dicoccoides
TATTGATCTTTGATTGTCTCCAAACCAAATATTTTGAAGTCAAGTTGTGAAAGCATAGCATAGCGACGAGACAATGCATCAGCAATAACATTTTCTTTTCCCTTCTTGTGTTTAATGACATAAGGGAAAGTCTCAATGAATTCAACCCATTTATCATGTCTACGATTTAGTTTAGTTTGACTTTTAATATATTTCAAAGATTCATGATCAGTGTGTATAACAAATTCTTTGGGCCATAAATAATGTTGCCATGTTTCTAAAGTCCGAACAAGAGCATATAATTCTTTATCATAAGTAGAATAATTCATACTAGGCCCACTCAATTTTTCAGAAAAGTATGCCAGAGGTTTGCCATCTTGTAATAACACACCTTCTAATCCAATTCCACTAGCATCACATTCAAGCTCAAAAGTATTATTAAAATCACGAAGTTGGAGTAAAGGAGCATGTGTCAACTTATCTTTCAATACCATGAAGGCTTCTTCCTGTGCGGTACCCCAAAGAAAAGGCACATCCTTCTTTGTAAGCTCATTGAGAGGTGCAGCAATGGTGCTGAAATCTCTCACAAAACGCCTATAGAATCCAGCGAGGCCAAGAAAACTCCTCACTTGTGTGACCGTTTTGAGCTGCGGCCAACTCTCAATAGCTTCAATCTTGGCTTTGTCAACTTCAATTCCCTGTGGAGTACCAACATAGCCAAGAAAAGATACTCGGTCAGTGCAAAAGGTGCACTTCCCAAGGTTACCAAACAAACGTGCATCACGTAGAGCAATAAAAATAGCACGTAAATGTTCCAAATGTTCTTCCAAAGATCTGCTATAAATCAATATGTCATCAAAGTAAACTACCACAAATCGTCCAATGAAAGCACGTAAAACTCTGTTCATTAATCTCATGAAAGTACTAGGTGCATTAGTTAACCCCAAAGGCATGACTAACCACTCATATAATCCAAACTTAGTTTTAAATGCTATTTTCCATTCATCTCTGAATTTCATACGAATTTGATGGTATCCACTACGCAAATCAACTTTGGAGAATATTGTAGAGCCACTCAACTCATCAAGCATATCATCGAGCCTAGGAATAGGATGACGATAACGAATAGTAATATTATTAATGCCTCAACAATCAACACACATACGTGATGTACCATACTTTTTCAGCACTAGAATAATAGGAACATCACAAGGACTAAGGGATTCGCGTATATAACCTCTGTCGAGCAGCTCCTGTACTTGACGCATAATCTCCTTTGTCTCCTTTGGATTGGTACGGTATGATACACGTTGGGTAATAATGCACCGGGAATTAAGTCAATCTGATGCTCAATCCCTCGAATGGGAGGTAATCCCGGTGGCACATCTTGTGGAAAGACGTCAGGAACTCCTGCAAAATGTTAGTGACAGCAGGAGGCAAAGAGGACGGCACTTCCTCGAATGAAAATAAT
>NW_021290585.1:0-938 GCF_002162155.2 Triticum dicoccoides
CAATTTGATAAAATCACTGAGTGACACCACGTTAGCCCTCTGATGGTGTGCTGTATTCTGTTCAATACGCTCCAACAAACGGTTTGTCTCCCGCTTGTTTCTCTCAGCTTCCATCATCACCTCGGCTAGTGAAGGAGGATGAGGCAGATTTTCATTCCTGGCTTCACTGCCTTCGGCCTGCTCTTGAGAAGCAGGGTTAGCGCGCGTGTTGACCATCCTAGGTAAACAAGACAATGATTTAATCAGGATGATAAGATTCCGACATAGGATAAAATGTAAGGAATAACTCGAAATGCAAGATGATCATCCGTATGACATGGTAGATACAGAAACTGCTTCTTTATTCCATCGTCATACACACCATACAGGGTTTAGTACAAGACCAAACAAAGTACTATTACGGTGAAAGAGGATTACATCTCATCGAAGGCATTCCAAGCTCTTATACATTATTTTTCTACATCTCCGGAAGAGTACAAACTAGGTCATATCCCACGAGTCACGCGGGACGATAGAAGACACAGCTAGTGCGAACTAGTGATACTACTGCTAACTCAGACCGATCCGTAGTAGTCCTCGTAGAAGTCACCTCCATAGCCTGGAAGCTCAACATGATCATCCGGAAACAGACGATCTCGCGAAGCTTGTGGACCATAGGGGCTAGGATGAGGCCTTGGACCAACAAACGGTGGCCTGCGGGGACCGCGAGGTGGGGTGATGCCTCCTACATCACGCCAAACCATCACGTCTGGCAGAGCGGATCTCACAGGATAGAGATCGCGCATATCTGAATATCCAGCTTGCACCGCCGGTGCGAACCGAGTCAAAGTGGCCCAGTGGTCAGCACGGGTATTGAAGAGCTCTAACCTCAAGGCCCGATTTTCACGGTCCTTATCCTCGAGCATCTCAGCAGTGGTGCGAGTCCGTGAATCCTCCTG
>NW_021290586.1:0-1134 GCF_002162155.2 Triticum dicoccoides
GCTCTGCCAGACGTGATGGTTTGGCGTGATGTAGGAGGCATCACCCCACCTCGCGGTCCCCGCAGGCCACCGTTTGTTGGTCCAAGGCCTCATCCTAGCCCCTATGGTCCACAAGCTTCGCGAGATCGTCTGTTTCCGGATGATCATGTTGAGCTTCCAGGCTATGGAGGTGACTTCTACGAGGACTACTACGGATCGGTCTGAGTTAGTGGTAGTATCACTAGTTCGCACTAGCTGTGTCGTCTATCGTCCCGCGTGACTCGTGGGATATGACCTAGTTTGTACTCCTTCCGGAGGTGTAGAAAAATAATGTATAGGGGCTTGGAATGCCTCCGATGAGATGTAATCCTCTTTCACCGTAATAGTACTTTGTTTGGTCTTGTACTAAACCCTGTATGGTGTGTATGACGATGGAATAAAGAAGCAGTTTCTGTATCTACCATGTCATACGGATGATCATCTTGCATTTCGAGTTATTCCTTACATTTTATCCTATGTCGGAATCTTATCATCCTGATTAAATCATTGTCTTGTTTACCTAGGATGGTCAACACGCGCGCTAACCCTGCTTCTCAAGAGCAGGCCGAAGGCAGTGAAGCCAGGAATGAAAATCTGCCTCATCCTCCTTCACTAGCCGAGGTGATGATGGAAGCTGAGAGAAACAAGTGGGAGTCAAACCGTTTGTTGGAGCGTATTGAACAGAATACAGCACACCATCAGAGGGCTAACGTGGTGTCACTCAGTGATTTTATCAAATTGCATCCACCCACGTTCCACCACTCCGTCGAGCCTCTCGACGCTGATGACTGGCTTCGCAGTATCTCTCACAAACTGCGTTCCGCGCTGGTAGCGGAGGCTGACAAGGTCACCTTTGCTGCATATCATCTTGAAGGCCCCGCCAGTCTATGGTGGGAGAATTATGGAGCTATGCGCCCAGCGGGCCATGTCACTACTTGGGCTGAATTCAGCGAGGCTTTCCGTGAACATCACATTCCGGAGGGTCTCATGGACCGTAAACGTGAAGAATTTTGCAGTTTCACCCAAGGCCGACTTTCTGTGGATGCCTATAGCAGGGAGTTTGGTAATCTCGCCCGATATGCAACTGAGGAAGTTTCTACTGACGCCAAGAAGCAA
>NW_021290587.1:0-1006 GCF_002162155.2 Triticum dicoccoides
AATCGCGTTGTCTTAATGCAGTAAAAGAGAGCAGGAGCGAGAACATGGGATTGTATCGATATGATCAAATGGTTGGTTGCTTGCCTGATGGTTCGATGCACGGATACGGTTCTTCGTTAGGGTAATCACGGTACTCCTCGGAGGCAGAACCTGTCGCAAAGGACATCGATACACAACATCACCAAACAATGTGCAACAATATGATGCATGCATGAAACATGGCAATATGAGTGTGTTGGGCTAATGCAACTGAAACCAGAAGGATTTGAGCAAATTTGAATCAAAGATTCAAATTTCAAACTCAAACATGGCCTTTTAAAGTGCTTTTCCTTGTTCTGCTTAAAACATCAATTTAACTTGTTTGATCATGCATGAAAATAGTACAGATGGATAGATTGGATTTTTCTGATCATTTTTCATATATAACTTGTCCAATTTGGAGTTACAGAATAAAAGTTATGAATTTTTGAAGTTTAAATAATATTCTGGAATTTCCTGATTTAATTTAAATCCAGAAATATAATTATTGCGCCAGCATGACGTCAGCATGACATCAGTGGTCAACTGCGGCTGTCTGGGGTCAAACCTGACATGTGGGGGCCACACGTCAGTGACAGGGGGGTTTAACAGGTTTAAATTAATCTTAATTAGGGATTAGTGGCGCTGGGGCCCACTGGTCAGTGTCAGGGGGTTAACTAACAGTGGTTAGCGCTAATCCTAATTAGCTACAGGGCTGGGCCCACCTGTCAGGGACTCAGGGGGGTCCTGCCGTGGTCAAAGTGGGTCAAACCCACCGGCGACACGACGCCGGCGAGGCCCGAGACGGCGGCGCGATGCGGGATCGCGCTACAGGGCACGGGCGAGGCCGTTCTTGGGCTCGTTGGAGAGCTCTTGCTCCCGCGCGTCGAACGGTGGCCGTGGCTGGGCCTGGGGTGGCCGGAGTCGACGGCGGCGAGCTCGGCTGCGGCCGCCGGAGTTCGGGTGCGGTCGGAGTCGGCGTTGCAGG
>NW_021290588.1:0-1454 GCF_002162155.2 Triticum dicoccoides
TCCAGTTTGTACACGAAGTGCGTCCAGTTTTTACCGTGACCCCCTCTACCCTTTAGCACATGCTATGCGGGTGAAATGATGATACCATGCCAAGTTTCAACATTTTCATAGTTCATTTTGTAGTGATTTTCAATTTCACGGTCATTTAGCTCTCTAAACAATTAGGTAAATGACAGAAAAACAACAAATGATGTCAGAACATGTTGGAAATTGATGATGTCGCTTTGAATGCTGCATACTGAACACAAAACAAGTCCGGAGTTCAAATTAGTTTAAAAAACATTGAAGTGCCCGTGTAACAGACAAGTTCTTGGCCGAAACCTTGATACTCCGAATGAGATTGTCCAGTTTGTACACGAAGTGCGTCCAGTTTTTCCCATGACCCTCTCTACTCTTTAGCACATGCTATGCGGGTGAAATGATGATACCATGCCAAGTTTCAACATTTTAATAGTTCATGTTGTAGTGATTTTCAATTTCATGGTCATTTAGCTCTCTACACAATTAGGTAAATGACTGAAAAACAACAAATGATGTCAGAACATGTTCGAAATTGATGACGTCCCTTTGAATGCTGCATACTGAACACAAAAGAAGTCCGGAGTTCAAATAAGTTTAAAAAACATTGAAGTGCCCGTGTAACAGATGAGTTCTCGTCCGAAACCCTAATACTCCGAAAGAGTTTGTCCAGTTTGTACACAAACTGCGTCCAGTTTTTGCCGTGACCCTCTCTACTCTTTAGCACATGCTATGCGGGCGAAATGATGATACCATGCCAAGTTTCAACATTTTCAGAGTTCATTTTGTAGCGATTTTCAATTTCACGGTCATTTAGCTCTCTAAACAAATAGGTAAATGACCGAAAAACAACAAATGATGTCAGAACATGTTGGAAATTGACGACGTCACTTTGAATACTGCATACTGAACACAAAAGAAGTCCGGAGTTCAAATAAGTTTAAAAACATTGAAGTGTCCGTATAACAGATGAGTTCTCGTCCGAAACCCTGATACTCCGAAAGAGATTTTCCAGGCTGTACACGAAGTGCGTCCAGTTTTTACTGTGACCCTCTCTACTCTTTAGCACATGATATGCGGGTGAAATGATGATACCATGCCAAGTTTCAACATTTTCACAGTTCATTTTGTAGTGATTTTCAATTTCACGGTCATTTAGCTCTCTAAAAAATTAGGTAAATGACTGAAAAACAACAAATGATGTCAGAACATGTTGGAAATTGATGACGCCGCTTTGAATGCTGCATACTGAACACAAAAGAAGTCAGTAGTTCAAATAAGTTTAAAAAACATTGAAGTGCCCGTGTAACAGATGAGTTCTCGTCCGAAACCCAGATACTCCGAAAGAGTTTGTCCAGTTTGTGCACGAAGTGCGTCCAGTTTTTGCCGTGACCCTCTCTACTCTTTAGCACATGCTATGCGGGTGAAATGATGAT
>NW_021290589.1:0-2604 GCF_002162155.2 Triticum dicoccoides
AAAAAGTGCCAACAAGGTTCCAAAGTCTCCAACTGAAAAAAAGAAAAAGGCAGCTCACACAGAGCTTAAAAGGCTAGATACACAAACTAGCCAGGAAAAGACCAGGTGATCTCCTTTCATCCATTGTCGACAAAACTACATTACTTCGCAATTTGCTGGACACACGGCTCCCACTCCCGGGAACCGAGATCGCAAGTGAGATGTTTCAAATGATCGTCGTCGCTATTCGGTGCATAGAGCCAGATCCATCACACCGTCCAACGATGCAACAAGTACTCAAGGTGTTGTCAACAGTTGAACGGTCACCTGCTGATCATCTTGATTATCTCCAAACCGGCATTGTCATCCCTGCCTGCTGGTCATTACTGTTCATGTGGCTAGCACATTGTTGTTTCTTTCCTTATGATTACATAGCCTCTATGGTTGGTAATTTGTTTTCTTCCTTACCCTCATGCCCTGTAGCTATTGTTTCGCAATTAGCTAGATATGAATATTTGTATACAAGACAGAGCTCCTGCTATTTCTTCAAAATCATTAATGAATAATCCATTCACATCCTTGTGTCGGATGCCTCCTTTTGGATCCTATGAACATTATAAGATTCTCAAGCCATGGGCTGCTGCCTCTCACTTGGGGCTTATAAACAAGAATAAGATGGGTACAATGAAGCACCATTTGAGGAGTTCATATGCTCGGCAAAACAGAGGGCTTTGTAACATGGTGAACAGTAACAAAAAATTCGCCGTGAGTGGGGCGCTGTCTAGGCCACCGCACCGCGCCATAGCGGTACAGCCTCATGACAATCCCGTGGTGTTGCCATTAAGTAGTGTACCGAAGAGTTCATCATTTGGACCGATAACTTGTTCCCTTCCAAAAAATTTGTACTAGGTTGTATTCAGATGATTGCTACAGTAGTTCATAAATGGGTTGATGCAGTCCTTCATGCATAGAGATAAACTGAATCTGTGAGCTGATATACACACGTGGGCGTCTCTCCTGAGCAGAGTAGCGCGCGCGCACACACAGATGCCGGAGAGAGACAGAGAGAGATGCCGGAGCATATAGTTCTGCCTGGCGTCATGGACATCCCGTCGCAAAGCTGGAGTGGAGCTGTCTCGGCTTGGTCTCTAAGAGGCTGTTCGGCAACCCGCCAGCTCCAAAAATCCCAGGATCCACGGAGTAGCTATTTCCTCGCTCCGCTGTTTTTATCTGACGCTTCGGCTGCTCCGGGAGCGGAGTTGTGTGGAGCGGAGGGGCTCTCAACAGGCCCTAAGGGCCTGTTCGGAGACTCTCCCGCTCCCCAAGTCCGCTCCAGGAGTTGGTGGAGCTGTAGCTAAAAATGGTGGAGTGGGGAAAAGGCAGCTCCACAAATTCTCAGATTTCAGGGAGCTGGAGGACTGCCGAACAGCCCCTAAGTGTTGGGTCCGTACCTAGCTAGCTAGCTAGGCACTACTAGGGAAAAGCCTAGCAGCAACACGGGTTTTAGGTCTATCAGTAGCGCGGGATGCGCTACTGATAAGGCGCTACAGCTAACGTATAGCAGTAGCGCCTGTCATCCCACGCTACTGCCATATATGGATAGCTGTAGCGCGCTTTAGAGAAGAGCGCTGTTGATATTATCTACAGCGCTTTTTACAGGGAAACGCTACTGGTAAGGCGGCGCTACTGCTAACTTTTTCCCCTCGCTACTATTAGTTTTATTAGTTTTTTTCTGCATATTTGTTTTGTATTTGAATAGGCTTTATACAATAATCTTTAGCATATCATACACATACAAATGTAATCATATCATATACATACAACTAGTCTCATCAAATCATGTCATCATCATAATCATCATCCAACACAAAGTGGTCTCTCGTCATCATCTCGAAAATAGTGATACAAGTCTCGATTACTTGCAAATACGTCGTCATCCATCTAAACAATGATATACGCGAGAAGAGCTATCACTTTGAGTGAGAGCGAAACTATGCAGTACATGAGTTCGTATCCCTCTCTCGCATTAGCGTGAACCTAAACTAACTACTGCCTGTCGCTCGGAAACCGGAAACCGGTACACCTAGGCCTGACACTCCGGCCACTCGTCGTATATATACTCCTGGCATAGCACTTCTTCGCCATCGATGATCTATGCACCTGCATTGTCACATGAGTCGATGATATGCAACATATATAGTTGAGCAACAGAAAGAGACAAACTTGGCAAAAATAGAAACAACATATCATAAGCATAAATAACAAAGTTCATCGTACCCAAAATGCCCTAACTAGAGTGATCTTCGCTAGTCGAGGAGGAGGACGGTTTAATTACATCACAAATAAAGTTTCGCCGTGCATAACTCAAAGTTTTATCATACAGAAAGTATGGACTAAACGGACACATTGTCATATATCGACAATCACTCCACCATGCCGTGCCATCCATCCATGTCAGGGAGATAGTCCCCGAGCTTAGTGAAAGGCTTCATGTCGAGACGCTGAGAGGCTACCCATGTTCAGACGTCTTCCCGCGACATTTGTCCTTCTCCGTAGAACATCCCTGTTTTTTCGACGACCTCATGATGATTTGGGCAAATTCGCGCTGGATGTTAGAGAACTCAG
>NW_021290590.1:0-1488 GCF_002162155.2 Triticum dicoccoides
CCACTTGAAGGAAGTCACTAGGTACTTGAACATTGGAATACCAAGCTTCACTGGGACATACAATGCCACCTTACTAGAAGAGGAGCGCTGGATGATTCAAGTACAAGTTCCAGGAAGGACGTTCTTGCCAACTTCTAAACCCATAGAATTTTCTTTCGAAGCACCCACCTGGAGCCTAGGCAAGAGCATGGCAGCCCACATTACCATGGGACGCATTGGAGAAGTCTACAACAGGGAACTCAAGGACACTGTCGGTGTCAAAACCGGCGGATCTCGGGTAGGGGGTCCCGAACTGTGCGTCTAGGATCGATGGTACAGGAGACAAGGGACACAATGTTTTACCCAGGTTCGGGCCCTCTTGATGGAGGTAAAACCCTATGTCCTGCTCGATTAATATTGATGATATGGGTAGTACAAGAGTAGATCTACCACGAGATCAAGGAGGCTAAACCCTAGAAGCTAGCCTATGGTATGATTGTTGTATATATTGTATATCTATCGACTAGCCTGGCCTCGGTTTATATAATGCACTGGAGGCCTAGGATAACAAGAGTCCTAGCCGAATACGCCGGTGGGGAGAAGTCCTTGTCTTGATCGCCAAGTCTTGTGGAATCTTCCTTGTATGCGGTAGCCGTCCGAACTGGCCCATGAGTATACGACCACGGGGGTCCTCGGCCCAATCTAATAGATCGGGAGACGACGTGGTGAGTACCCCCTAGTCCAGGACACCGTCAGTAGCCCCCTGAACCGGTCTTCAAGTTAGGGACGCTCCTCGATTCTTCCGAACTGTTCTTCATCTTTGGTTGCCGGTCTTGAAAACTGGTTCAACAAATCTTCTTTATCTTTGATCTTGAGGATCGCCGAAATGCATTCGACGAGTTTACATGTCAGGTATCCGAGGAGCCCCTTTAAGTTTCCGGCCTTTATCAATGCCTTGTTTATTTTTATGCCACACCTCGGGTTTGAAGTTGTTCCCGGGAGGCAGGGTCCTCTTGCGTCCGAGCTCCAACGCCGGACTGCATTCGAGGTATCTTTTGCAGCCGAGCACCAACGCTGGACCGCTTCCCAGCTCTAGCGCCGGAATGTATCCGAGCTCCAACGCCGGACTATGTATCCGAGCTCTAACGCTAGACTGTATATCCGAGGTGTCATATCACCTTGGTTCAAAAAAGTTGAAGGAGTTTAGCCGAGCTTAATGCCGGAAATGCCCTCTATGGAGCCAGCCACTAGCGCCCGAGCTTTATGCCGGACTGCTTCCGAGGTGGTGCACCACCCCGACTATGGGGCGATTTTTTGTCAATATTTTTTATTGGTGCAATTTATTCTCTGCCGAGATATATAGCCAGTAGCCCTCAAGGTGTGTATCGGTCTAAAACCCGAGATGCACATGAAGGATGACATAAGACCGTTGATCCCAGTAGCCGCTGAGACTCAGGTTGATTTGCAAAATCGGCCTGAGGATTAAGTCCTAGCTCGGCAGAATACTTC
>NW_021290591.1:0-3640 GCF_002162155.2 Triticum dicoccoides
ATTTCACAACTGAAAGCTTCCAACAATAAACACTAATAGCTCAGAACAAACAGTTGAATCATAAGCTGTAACCTAGAGGAAACAAATTCATTGTCGACCTTATGACGTCTATTACCGAAATGGCTTCCGCCCCGCTTTATATATATATAGTCACACGGACAAACCGATACATGGTGATGAGGTGAACCTTTTACAAAGCAGATCAAAGTAACAAAATAGGAAACATGAGACTCCGCACCCTACCACAAAGAAACCTAGACTATCGACCACCAAAGCCAACTCGTCACCAATGGAAACCACGAGACCTTGCTTCGCCACTCATCCTAGTCTACTGTCGAAGAGGGCCCCTGCCCACCCGCTCCGAACCATGAAGCGCATACCTGCATATGGACAAACATCAAACACGAGACCATGTAAAAGATAAGGAGACAAGTGTGACCTCCCATGCCAGAGCCGAGGAGGACACAACACGCCGAAAGATCTCTTGGGTCCACAACCACGCCCTTCAGAGGGTAGTGACGTGTCATGACACTGCCATCGTGACCGAAGTAACGGTCAAGGGTTTTCACCTGGAGCACAGAATGCAAGGTACCACGTGGATGAAACTGCTTGCCATATTGCCAGTTCAGTGTTTTGTCAAAACTGTTCTTTGTCAGCACACACATCCTCTTGAGATTGTATACTACTATTTCCTCAAAGGTACTCCCCTGCTTTTCTTGTTATACTAACCTGTCTCAAAATGTGGCGGTGTCAAAAAAACGTCTTGCATTTTGAAACAAAGACATTCTTGTGGTTATGCATCATTGAGAAGTTGCACTTACTGTCGATATCATGGTTTGAACTTAACTTGAAGAAGCCTCTAATAACTGATAGTTCTAATAGATGAATGGATTTTGTCAATTGTTGTGTTTGTATCAAATTTGTCACAAGATTTTAGAAGAAACCACTCAGTTATCATGTCTATATAGCTGTCAATTTATTTAACTTTGCTGTGACGAAAACAAGTTGGCCATATATACCTATGTTAATGCGAGAATATGAGATACCATACAGATTATGTTGATCATATCCTATGGATACTATTCCGTTTTCTTGTTACCTTATTGTAGCAAACTGTTCACACGTGCACATTTTACAAGTTCAGTTATGTCCAGTGCGGGGTAAGAAGAGCATCTTGCAACCTAAGCTCCAGCAAAACATTGTAGAAAATGGTCACAAATTGTGAATATTTAGTTGATGCACATGTGCTTTTTTGAGAAGTTGTACCTCTAATTTTGTTGACTTTTGATTCATGTATATAAATTCTATGCAATTATATCAAAAGATATGTGAATTCGTAACTTATTATTCGAAGCAAAATTCAAGATTCGGGGTCTATGAGAGATGCAAGAGCTTCAAATCAAGGTATCTTTACTTTTCCTTTCACCATCATCCCCAATGTTTTATCAGGAATAATTATCAGTCAAGTTTTCTCGTGCATACCCCAAAGAAATAGAAAGAGGTTGTGTTCATACTAAATCAACGTAGCAACTACTAGCTCAATAATGTTGATATCGTGACCTTGGGCACATTGGACATAGCATGATATGTTTTTAATCTTTTATTGTCTCACCATGATGTTTAGCTCCCATATTGTTACATTATTGAATAATTGCATAATGTTTTGGCTTTTTTATTCGTATGGAGATGATGATGACTCTGCCCATTTTTCTTGAACATTTGAAATTGATAGACTTAAGAGTATTGACATTGGTAGTGTGATTTCTTGCAAGAAGTCGCTAATGACTCATCTTCTCAGGAAGTTAGGTGATAATTCTGTCAAGCTAATCCAAAAGCATGTGCTCAGGTTACCATTTAAATGGATTTTGTCAGTTGCATGATTTGTATCAAATCGGAGATATGATGGTAGAACAAATTATTCCATTATTAGTCTATAAGGCGTAAAACTGGGTAAATTTGCTGTGACAAAAACAAGTTGGGTATATGCTAATGTTATTGCGAGAAACTAAGATACCAAATAGATTAGGCTTATTATATCTTATAGATATTGTTCCTTTTCTCGTTACCTTTCTGTAGAAAATTGTTGATACCTGCACATTTTTACAAGTTCAATTATATGTCCACTGCAAGGCAACATTCAAGAGAAGCTTGCAACTTAAGCTGGCAACAAAAGATTATAGAAAATGAGGTCTCTTCTTGTGTATGTCTAGTTGATGCACTTGTGTGTTTATGGATGTATGTTGCACCTTTGCTTTCGTTGACCTTCGATTCATGTATGTAAATTCTATGGAATTTTATCTGAAGACATGTGAATTTGTATCTCTGGTTGATGGAAACAATTGATAGTGATGTTTCTATGTTCTAAATATTCTAAGTTATGGAATAGCTATGTATAAAACCATCAATATTTTTTTCTTCATTAGGTTTGTTTTTTTCCTGGCGGTAATGCATGATACGAATATACTATTTCCCTAGTTTGCCAAACCTGACGCCTATATAACCCTGTAGGGCCAAACCCGTCAGGGAAATTTGAAAACTCGATAGGAATATAGTCTCTGCCGGGCAACCGACAGGTATAGTTTATTTTCATGTCAAGCTATCCCTGTCGGCTAACCCTAACGGGTAGCCGACACGAAATACTTTTCCTGTCGGTACACCCTATTTTCCTATTGGTTTTGGGCAGACAGAAAAATGTCAGTTTCTCGTAGTGCACAACAACGCCCCCAAGAGGGAAGCCTTAGGTCGAGAAGTACAATGGTAACGCCCCCAAGAGGGAAGCCTTAGGTCAAGAAGCCTTAGGGTTTAGGGCATCGCCGCCATTGGTTCAATCACGGCCACAGCTAGCCTTAGGTCGAGAAGACGATGGAGAAGTACAATTGGTTCCCTGGACGCTGAAAAGTAGACAGGGAACATTGTTGCTACATCACCCACAGCGAGATAATTATTGGTTCGACGATGGTGATGCCGATTACAGGCATGCATGCATCATTCAAAAACGACGGACGGCGATGGCCAACCACTAATACTGCTGCAACAACACTAGTAGATGTCGACCGTGGATGGTGAACATGCATGCACCACTCGATGCTGCTCATCATTCGTTCACTACATATTTAGCATCAGCCACGTTGGCGGCAAGGTGCGGTGGTGGTCTCTATTGCCGTGTGGTTTATGATCAAGCGAGTGGCAGGCTTCGTCAACCGGTTCAAGGAGAGGGTATGGCTGCTCGGGGTGAAAGCCTTGCTCCAGCTCAGGTGGAGTCAACAATGGCGACGCCGATGGGTCTTGCTTACCTTCTTGGAGGTGTCGTGGTTCACGGTCCTCTGCCCTCCTATCCCGAGCTCCGGGAGAATAGCTTGTTCCATGTCTTCTTGGAATAAGCAATAACGACGCTTTCTGTGCCGCGCGACTTTTTTCAAACATTGTTTCACATTTTTCATATATACCTGAAACATTTTTCAACTACATGCTTAACATTTTAAAAAACTATATGTTTTGATGTCTACTTTTTTCATACGCATTGTACATTTTTGTATACATAGAAAACATTTTGTATACAAGTCTAGCATTTTTTAAATGCATGATTAACATTTTGCCAAATATATGTATTTGAATTTCTTCCGAATATTTATAAATATTT
>NW_021290592.1:0-1086 GCF_002162155.2 Triticum dicoccoides
ACACAGGAACGAAGAAGGACACATGCCGGCCAGCCTAAGTGTTCCAGAGCAGTAGCAAGCTACCATGGCTCAGCGGTAACACTAGGAGACATTTCCCGGTAAGAGAGGCTACTAAAGATAAACAACTAGATAGTCAGATCCCACACATACCAAGCATTTCAATCATACACACAATATGCTCGATATGTGCAAATACAACGAAGCATCACAACATGACTCTACGACACAAGTACTTTATTTAAGGCTCAGGGAGCCATACATAACATACACAAAGGTACGGGTCTCACGACCCAACATGCAAGTCATACAGTCATACAAACCAGCAGCGGAAGTAACTTGTCTGAGTACAGACAACTAGTAAAATAAAAGAGGCTTGGGAAGCCTAGCTATACTACGTGGTCCTTCACAAGCTCAGGGTCACCACCTGGGTCTTTAGCCTACTCGTTGATGTCAACGTCTACATAGAACCCATCAGAAGGGGTTGCAGCGTCTTCTGTAAAAATGTAAATTATAGCAACATGAGTACAAAGGTACTCAGCAAGACTTACATCAGATCCTACATACATGCATATTATCAAGAAGGGTTGGTGGAGTTGTTGCAGCAAGCCAGCTTTGACTCTTGGCTAGGCTAACCTACGAGACTCCAACTTGAAATGGTTTTGCGTACACGAGTCCACTACTCACCACTTCAATACCCTACCGAGGATCCGCCTCCGTCTTCCTACGGAAGAGCCATCCTCGGCACTCACACTTATCTTGAGGCTTTTAGTAGTTTCCATTTACTTGTCTATGAACTGTATAGGCAACCAAGTAGTCCTTTACCGCGGACGCGGCTATTCGAATAGATTATGATAACCCTGCAGGGGTGTACTTCTTCATACATGTTTCCACCACTTAGCGTCTGCACACGACATGTGCTCGGCAGACTTCAAGCGAAAGCCGACGTGGGTGTAGACCACGACCTACCTAAACACTTAAGCCTCTAGTCCAGGTTTATCGCCTATTCAGGTTCCATCCGCAGGGAGTCCGGCCGAGGTTTCCCATACGGCCCCGAACGATGTGAACAGGGTTCCCGAGATACCTAAC
>NW_021290593.1:0-2744 GCF_002162155.2 Triticum dicoccoides
GATCGCAGAGGCAGGAATCAGTGAGAGACTGGCTGGATCATTGAAGTTGATTGCCTCTTGAAGAGTAGGGAAAGGACAGGAGGAGGAGCACCTGAGTAGGAGGAATGGGGCTAGGGCTACAGGTGTGCAGGATGCGTCCATGGCGGCGGAGGCAAGGAGTCTCCAAGGGCGATGCATTTTTGTTTTTGCCCGTGAGGAAGGTGTTTTCTCGGGAGTAATTCTTCTTTTTAGCGATTTGTGGAGTAATTCTTCATAGAGGACGTGGGACATTGTGCTAGGACTCCCGAAACCTCATCTGACGGCTGTAAACAGTTAATACTTTGATCGGACGGATACTTTTCTTAGTTTCCAAGGATAAACGTGGAGCCTTCGTTGGTGCCTCTGATTAGTAAATATAAGATAAGATATGAGATATAAGATTATTCTAGAAGATTTTGAACCATTTATATAATTTATTATATAAAATTAGTTTAAAAATAAACCATAACTAATTTTTTTTCAAGAACAAATCATAACTAATTCTTTGCCTCATGACTATTAAAATATACCTATATGTGATAGGCCATCAGTATCGATATATAGGACCATAAATATATTTACATGATTTATCTCAGAACTATTAGCATGTCGCAACGATGTATCATGAACAAATGTATCATAGCTAATCATCACCCACAATATTTATCAGATAAAGGCACTACAGACTTACAGAAGAACTATGCATATAAAAGAAACTATAGGCATGTAAAGCGTGAGACAGCTAAATACTACGCACATAATTGATAGATTGCTACTACAAAGATATGCTCGGCCTTATATAAAATCCATAGATCTAAACTTTTATGAAGATCACGACCTTTCCTGCAAAATAGGCAAGAGAAAAACTAATCATTGAATGCAAGAGCAGCTAGAATAATTATACACTTTTTACAAACATATATATTACTATCTGTCAAGCAGTTGGTACAGAATGTGCATGATAACCTCGTAACTGAAGCCTGATGACAAATAAAGGTGTATGTGGTTGGCTTCATGCGCATGAAGCCTTTACCTTCAGATTTTGTTGTCAGATGTATGTGGTTGGCTCTAGAAAATATTTTTCTCAACAACTCAACATGCCTTCGAGAACTTTTCATAGGCATTACTACATGGAAAAAAAGATGTAATGGTATGCATGAGGAAACACTGTAGAAGAATTTTTTTGATGTAACTTTGCACTTATGGAAATGGACATAATGGGCAGAAGAGAAACTGACACATAAACAAAATAAGAAAACTTCTTGTAAACAACTATAGATCAGACCCATATGGCAGTTTTTGTTTACAATGTGCATCTATCTCTATTTTCTGATTGAAAGGACACTGGAAGCTGACTACACCATCAGGTATACAGATACCATGATTTACCTATAGATGAAACTCTTTGAAGCTTTTCACACCTGCGCCAATGGAGAGAACGGATACTGAAGTGCATATACCTTAACAAAAATAAGAACTGCTTGTTAATAACTACAGATGAGAATGATATTGCGATTTCTTCTTGGAACCTGCAACTCCGTTCTATGTTTGAAAGAATACCAGAAAAATAATATACCACCAAATACATGGTACCATGATTTTCTCATCTGAGTTAGAATAATATGTTTTTTTTAATAAATATTTACCTTCAGACTGCGCTGGCTGACTGGGAAGGCGAGGCCTGCTATCTCGAGAAATTCGAGTGGGGTAGCCAGAGCGCGAGAAGCGAGGTTATGAAGTCTGAACCCAGCAATCGAGTTCAGATCAATCTGAAAAGGTACAGTGCGAGACAATTGGGTTCAGATCGATCTGGAAAGCAAAGTTGCGACTGCAATAAAACCAACAGAGCGCTGCTGGAAGTAAGTTTCATATCCTTCAAATATGTAATGTTAAACATAGATTTTGTTCTTAATTTAATTTAGTTCACATCCAACCATTACCAGGCACATGGAGTAGTGTAAGATACAGACACATTGCTGAAAAATTAAATGATTGGAGCAGATTGCAGCCAATGTTCACCAATTATTTTTTATCAGACAAATTATTTTTTATTGCAGCACATGGAGTACAATATTTGTAATCAAATACCTAATTTTGCAACAGACAGGATCAAGGAGCTTAGCCTTCTTATCGTGAATCGTGATAGGATCCTTGGATGCGATGGAGACGTAGAGAAACACATCCACGGCGAGTGTAGTAGTTGAAGCTAGGGGCGAGGTGATCAGACCTAAGGTAGTGCATGGGGGAGCCCTGTAAGATGATAAGCGTTCCCTACCTCTCGAGGGGAAGTCGCGGGCTGTATATATTGATGTGCCGAAGCCAAGCCTTGGCGTACAAGGAAGGTTTACAAGAGTTTGAGTAGAACAAGTAAAGGAAAGAGTTGGAGGCTGCTACGGAAACTATATTCGCTAACACCCTCCCTTAATCTTAACTACCCTAGATTAAGATTACTCTTGAACTCCTCTAACGGTCTTGCTGGTAAAGCCTTTGTAAAGCCGTCCGCCACTTGATCCTTAGAGGGAATAAACCGTATCTCAAGTTTCTTTGCTGCAACCCTCTCTCGCACAAAGTGAAAATCAATTTCTATGTGCTTTGTTCTTGCATGAAACACAGGGTTTGCAGACAAGTATGTTGCTCCCAAGTTATCACACCATAAACATGAGATACAATTTTTCTTGATCCCCAATTCCTCAAGAAGTGATTCAACCCAAATGATTTCAGCAGTT
>NW_021290594.1:0-1017 GCF_002162155.2 Triticum dicoccoides
CCTAACCTATCGAACTCGCAACTTTCCCCCTCCGGCTCCTTTGCCCGAAAACGCGAAACACCGGGGATACTTTCCCGGATGTTTCCCCCCTTCACCGGTATCACCTCCTACTGCGTTAGGTCACCTCTAGCACCGCGTATTGCCATGTTACGCTTTGTGATGCTTTGATTGCTCTGTTATTTATTGTGTTCCCCTCCGTTACTTCTTTCCGGTAGACACCGAGACCGGCGCCGCTGCTGGGTGCCCCGATCGACTACGTTGTTGACGACCCCTCTCTCTTGCCAGAGCAATCAGGCAAGCCCCCCCTTTGATCACCAGATATCGCCTATTCTCCTCTATACTGCTTGCATTAGAGTAGTGTAGCATGTTACTGCTTTCGTTAATCCTATTCTGATGCATAGCCTGACATTGTCGCTACATCTGTTGATACCTTACCTGCAATCCTAAATGCTTAGTATAGGATGCTAGTTTATTATCATTGGCCCTACATTCTTGTCAGTCTGCCTTGCTATACTATCGGGCCGTGATCACTTGGGAGGTGATCACGGGTATATACTATACATACATACTATACAGATGGTGACTAAAGTCGGGTCAGCTCATTGAGTACCCGCAAGTGATTCTGACGAGGGGGCTGAAAGGACAGGTGGCTCCATCCCGGTAGAGGTGGGCCTGGGTTCCCGACGGCCCCCGACTATTACTTTGTGGCGGAGCGGCAGGGCAGTTTGAGACCACCTAGGAGACAGGTGGGCCTGGCCCTGTTCGGCGTTCGCGGATACTTAACACGCTTAACGAGATCTTGGTATTTGATCTGAGTCGGCTACGAGCCTATACGCACTAACCATCTACGCGGGAGTAGTTATGGGTATCCCGGCGTCGTGGTATCAGCCGAAGCACTTCAGACGTCAGCGACGGAGCGGCGCGCGCCGAATTGGACTGGAACGCCACTAGGCTAGGTCTGCTTTCGGCCGCCCTCGCAACGTGCAGGTGTGCTATGGGCGATGGGCCCAGACCCCT
>NW_021290595.1:0-2393 GCF_002162155.2 Triticum dicoccoides
AGAAAGTAAAAGGAGGGTACAGAGAGTTGTGCTTTCTAACTTCATCCATCTCATGCTCATCAAAAGGAATCCACTAACAAGGTTGATCATGTCTTGTTAACAAACTCATTCCGAATTGCATGAAACAGGATAAATTTCGAATAACACTAGGTTACCTCAACTGGGATATGCACATCCCCAACATTAAGAATATCATATTTCTTCTTGACTGTAGGAAGAGGAAATTCAAAACCTTCAATAGTAATTGTTGGAATTTTTCCAATAGAATTGATATTGTGGACTTGAGGTTGTTTCCTCCGAAAGTGTACTATATGCTCATTACCATTAACATGAAAAGTTACATTGCCTTTGTTGCAATCAATAACATCCCCTGCAGTATTCAAAAAGGGTCTTCCAAGAATAATAGACATACTATCATCCTCGGGAATATCAAGAATAACAAAATCCGTTAAAATAGTACCGTTTGCAACCACAACAGGCACATCCTCACAAATACCGACAGGTATAGCAGTTGATTTATCAGCCATTTGCAAGGATATTTCAATATGTGTTAACTTATTCAAATCAAGTCTACGATATAAAGAGAGTGGCATAACACTAACACCGGCTCCAAGATCACATAAAGCAGTTTTAACATAGTTTCTTTCAATGGAGCATGGTATAGTTGGTACTCCTGGATCTCCAAGTTTCTTTGGTATTCCACCCTTAAAAGTATAATTAGCAAGCATGGTGGAAATTTCAGCTTCCGGTATCTTTCTTTTATTAGTAACAATATCCTTCATGTACTTAGCATAAGGGTTCATTTTAAGCATATCAGTCGAACGCATATGCAAAAAGATAGGTCTAATCATTTCAGCAAAGCGCTCAAAATCCTCATCATCCTTTTTCTTGGATGGTTTAGGAGGAAAAGGCATGAGTTTCTGAACCCATGGTTCTCTTTCTTTACCGTGCTTCCTAGCAATGAAGTCTCTTATCATAACGTTGATTCTTTGATTGTGGTTTACCAAGATCAACAGCAGGTTCAATCTCCACATCATTATCATTGCTAGGTTGAGCATCAACATGATCATCATCATTAACATTATCACTAGGTTCATGTTAATTACCAGATTGTGTTTCAGCATTAGAAATAGGAATATCATTGGGATTCTCAGGTGTGTCAATGACAGGTTCACTAGAAGCATGCAAAGTCCTATCATTTTTCTTTTTCTTCCTTTTAGAAGGACTAGGTGCATCAACATTAGTTCTCTGAGAATCTTGCTCAATTCTCTTAGGGTGGCCCTCGGGATACAAAGGTTCCTGATTCATTTTACCCCCTCTAGTCATAACTCTAACATCATTATCATTTTTCTTATTATTTAATTCATTGAGAAAATCATTCTGAGCCTTAAAGTACTTGTTCTACTTGAGTGGTAACCATAGAAGCATGTTTACTAATAAGTTTAAGTTCACCTTTAACTCTAGCCATATAATCACTCAAGTGTTCAATCATATAAGCATTGCGTTTCAATTGTCTACCAACATAAGCATTGAAGTTTTCTTGTTTAACAATAAAATTATCAAACTCATCCATGCATTGGCTAGCAGACTTATTACGAGCAATATCACCTTCATCAAATCTATCGAGAGAATTTACCTTTACTACCTATGTCGGGTTATCAAGACCATGTATTTCTTCAATAGATGGTAAATTCTTAACATATTTAGCTTTAATACCTTTTTCTTTCATAGGTTTCTTTGCCTCTTGCATATCTTCAGGACTGAGAAATAGAATACACCTTTTCTTCGGAGTTGGCTTAGGAGTTGGTTCAGGAAGTGTCCAATCACTTTCATTACTCAACATATTATTCAATAGCAATTCAACTTGATCAACAGTTCTTTCCCTGAAAACGCAACCAGCACAACTATCCAGGTGGTCTCTGGAAGCATCAGTTAGTCCATTATAAAAGATATCAAGTATTTCATTTTTTCTTGAGTGGATGATCAGGCAAAGCATTAAGTAATCAGAGAAGCCTCCCCCAAGCTTGTGGGAGACTCTCTTCTTTAATTTGCACAAAATTATATATTTCCCTTAAAGCAGCCTGTTTCTTATGAGCGGGGAAATATTTAGCAGAAAAGTAATAAATCATATCCTGGGGACTACGCACACAACCAGGATCAAGAGAATTAAACCATGTTTTAGCATCACCCTTTAATGAGAACATAAACAAGTTAAGGATAAAGTAATAGCGAGTTTTCTCATCATTAGTGAACAGGGTGGTTATATCATTTAATTTAGTAAGATGTGCCACAACAGTTTCAGATTCATAGCCATAGAAAGGATCAGATTCAACCAAAGTAATTAACTCAGGGTCGACAGAGAAATCATAATCCTTATCAAAAATAAAGATAGG
>NW_021290596.1:0-1246 GCF_002162155.2 Triticum dicoccoides
TTTTTTTTTTGAAACCTACTCCGGCAAGGAAACACGAATCGGAATCTAGATGGATCTCGAAAACAACCCTAATAAGCAAGGAACTCGGATTGGTGGTGGATATATGGTGGTGGTATATGGCAGCGGTGGTGGTAGCGGTGGTAGTATATGGATATGGATCGGTGGTGGTATATGGACACGGATTGGTGGTGGTATATGGATACGGATTCGGAGCGGTGGTGGTAGATGGCAGGGGCAATGATGATGGTGCGGCGGCGGCGTGACAACTTATGACCAGAACTCGAAACTCTAAAAGACTAGACTCTAAGACCAGCAACTAGACACGACGATGCAACCGCAAATTCAACAAAGCAAAAACCCTAAAAAGATTATGCAAAGGCTCAGATTGGTTCGGATATGATGAACTTACCCTAATTTTTTTTGTGGCTTTTTCGTGGACTATAGGTATGAAGAACAGACTCGATCTAAACTACGAAAAACTGTAAAATCTCACCGAGCAACCTGGAAATCTGATACCACTTGATAGAGGCGAGGGTCCCGATCTTTCGATGAGATGATAACTATCGATTTGGTGGAGACGACTTTGACAATCCGACTACAAACGTGCACGACGTTGCGCCTTAGCAATCGCTAAACCAATCTCCTGAGGTTACTGACGATGCTGGAAGCACGGTCAGCCTGACCACGAAGGTCTATTCCTGCAAGCAATCGAGGAACGAGCAAGAATATGATAAAGCAATCTGAATATTGCAAATATATATGAAGTATTGATAATGGTGGGGATCCGAAAGCGGTCTTGGTCTGGTCGTTGGACACAAACGAAGTACACGAAGTTGCAATGGCTAACTTTTAACTAAACAAATCCCAAAGTCTAAACGATGCCCTAAGGGCTGTATATATGGAGGAAGAGGGGGGAATTTCGTGGCCCTTGGTGGAGGGGTCCGAAATCAACCCTATCTCTTGTTTCCCCACACATACGGACTCTAAAAATAGCCTATACTTATGTATTTCGAAATTACATGGGCCTGGCCCAATAATAAGGTGACGCAGCACCTAAAATAGCCTCGGGACGAAATTTATGAAGTGGCATCTTGTATATTTCGTCCAAGGCTTCATGCACCCATTATGGTGGCTTCAAAGTCCTGAAATCATCACTTGTAACTCCGTTCTTGTTTCCCTTGCGCATGCCATCATCTCCATGCTTGTTCTTGCTCCAATGTTCATCCTTCTCCAAGCTAGGCCCTTC
>NW_021290597.1:0-1179 GCF_002162155.2 Triticum dicoccoides
AAGACGCTGCAACCCCTTCTGATGGGTTCTATGTAGACGTTGACATCAACGAGTAGGCTAAAGACCCAGGTGGTGACCCTGAGCTTGTGAAGGACCACGTAGTATAGCTAGGCTTTCCAAGCCTCTTTTATTTTACTAGTTGTCTGTACTCAGACAAGTTACTTCCGCTGCTGGTTTGTATGACTGTATGACTTGTATGTGGGGTCGTGAGACCCATACCTTTGTGTATGTTATGTATGGCTCACTGAGCCTTAAATAAAGTACTTGTGTCATAGAGTCATGTTGTGATGCTTCGTTGTATTTGCACATATCGAGCATATTGTGTGTATGATTGAAATGCTTGGTATGTGTGGGATCTGACTATCTAGTTGTTTATCTTTAGTAGCCTCTCTTACCGGGAAATGTCTCCGAGTGTTACCGCTGAGCCATGGTAGCTTGCTAGTGCTCTGGAACACTTAGGCTGGCCGGCATGTGTCCTTCTTCGTTCCTGTGTCTGTCCCTTCGGGGAAATGTCACGCTTTGAGTACCGGAGTCCTGTTAGCCCGCTACAGCCCGGTTTACCGGAGTCCTGCTAGCCCAGTGCTACAGCCCGGACCCACTTGCTGATGACCGACACGTTCGAAGCTGGGTTATGGATGCCTGTCCCTGTAAGTCTGTGCCACTTTGGGTTTACGACTAGTCATGTCAGCCCGGGCTTTTTATCATATGGATGCTAGCGACACTATCATATACGTGAGCCAAAAGGCGCAAACGGTCCCGGGAAAAGGTAAGACGACACCCGTGGGGATACCGTGCGTGAGGCCGCAAAGTGATATGAGGTGTTACCAGCTAGATCAATGTGATATCGAGTCGGGGTCCTGACAGCGTTGGCATCAGAGCCGGACTGCCTGTAGGTTCTCCAAGCCAAACTGGTCGATGTTGAGTCTAGAAATTCTTTAGTTATATGTAGGGGAATTGTTTGTGGGTTGGAACGTAAGGCTCTTTTTACTCCTTATACCTTATGACTTTCTGATCTGAGTCAGTCCATTCTTCCACCGGGGGTTAAGGAATTAGGATCTGTTCTCTCTATCAGGATCACGAGTTACTAATCAGTAGTACCTTATAAGTTTGATGGTTACCAGCCTAGTTCAGTTCTACTACCACATTATGTTGCCAGAATGGTTTCAGAACTTTGATATG
>NW_021290598.1:0-1272 GCF_002162155.2 Triticum dicoccoides
CCCCCCCGCCGCCGGCTACATCCCAGAAAGACGATACTATATACCCATCGAAGATGAGCTTAAGGTTGTGGCTCGCATGTAGCTGCCAATCATATGATCTGGCCTTCATCGTGCAAGTCCAGTTCTCCAGCACGCCCCCCCGGCGAAGAAGGATACATATGCCGGACTGGCCCGACCGTGCCATCATGTAATCCATGTCCTTAGCGTTGCTAAAGGCAGCCGGAAGCTTGGCCATGCCGAACTTACGAGACGCTAGATCGTACGAAAACAGAAAACCTACGACATACATCATGTACAACACGCCGTCTACCACTATGGCGCATGGATCATCGTGCGGGATGCATGGTTTCTTTGAGAATATAGGCTCAGATACCTCCACGAACCACCGGTCGCCGCGGTCCATAGTTACGCGAAGATGGAACGCGCCGAGCTCGCCGCCTGCCTTCGCGTGCGTCTGATGATAGCCGTCGAAGAAGGGCTTCTCGCCGTCGATGACGACGAAGCAGGTGCAGATGGCAGACGGGATGGCCTCGATGATGTTATCTCGAGGAAGCCGGTGGCGACTTGCAGAGACTGGCCCAAGGATTGTACGCTTAGCGTAACCCCTTGGGGATTCTCTTTCTCTCATGACGAGCTCGACGGCGACGCATGCCAGCACCGTCTCGTAGCTGGCTTGCCCGGCGAGAGCCGCCGCGACTTCTGACGCCTTTGGAGCTAAGGCCTGGTCCAGCCCTTCCACCGGGGCGAACTCCAGGTGCCTCCAGTCGGTGCCAACCACGGCGAACTGCAGAATGGTCCCAAGCAAAGGCGGATCGTGGTTTGCCATGAATTGCTGACGGAACTCCTTCCTTGATGCAATACTCAGCCACTCCCTCGACAACGTGCTAGACCGCAGAAGGCTCTTCAAGCCATCGACACGGAGAAGCACCTGCTCTAGAAGCTCACCTAAGCGAAGAACTGTAGTCATGGATTCCTCGCCATCACTTGTGGGGGGTGGGTTGATGGCGGCCATGGATGCTTGGGAAGGGCGCATACGCGTGTGTGATGAAAGAGAAGGGTGTGCTGCCTGCTGATGCCTGGAATGGTGGTCTTTGACTATCCGCAGCTGAGTGTATAGAAACGGCATGGGTTGAAAATCGAAAATCTGGTCTGTCGCCAGCAGGGAGGCACCTGCGCGCGGGAGGCCCGAGGGGCATGGGCGGGAGCAGAGGGTTGGGCGGCTTTTGACTTCGCATCACATGCATGCGGGCGCATGCACAGGGGGAGGGGGGG
>NW_021290599.1:0-2835 GCF_002162155.2 Triticum dicoccoides
AAAGCCACATCATCAATTTACAACCCTTTCTGACTTCATTTGTTATTTTTCATGCATTTACTGATTATTTTGAGCTATAAGACCATGAAATTGAAAAGCATTTGAAATGAACTCTGAAAAGGTTCCAAGTTGGCATGGTATCATTATTTCACCCACATAGCATGTGCGAGAAAGTAGAGAGGGTTACCGCAGAAACTGGATGCACTTCGTGTACAAAACGGACAATCTCTTTTGAAGTATCAGGGTTTCATATGGAAACTCGTCTGTTACAAAGGGATTTCATTTTTTTTGAACTTATTTGAACTCCCTTGTTTTTCTGTGTTCAAAATGCACCATTCAAAGCCACATCATCAATTTACAACCCTTTCTGACTTCATTTGTTATTTTTCATGCATTTACTGATTGTTTTGAGCTATAAAACCATGAAATTGAAAAGCATTTGAAATGAACTCTGAAAAGGGTCCAAGTTGGCATGGTATCATCATTTCAGCCACATAGCATGTGCGAGAAAGTAGAGTGGGTTACGGCAAAAGCTGGATGCACTTCGTGTACAAAACGGACAATTTCTTTCGAAGTATCAGGGTTTCATATGGAAGCTTATCTGTTACAAAGGGATTTCATTTTTTTTGAACTTATTTGAACTCCCTTGTTTTTCTGTGTTGAAAATGCACCATTCAAAGCCACATCATCAATTTACAACCCTTTCTGACTTCATTTGTTATTTTTCATGCATTTACCGATTATTTTGAGCTATAAGACCATGAAATTGAAAATCATTTGAAATGAACTCTGAAAAGGTTCCAAGTTGGCATGGTATCATCATTTCACCCACATAGCATGTGCAAGAAAGTAGAGAGGGTTACGGCAAAAACTGGATGCACTTCGTGTACAAAACGGACAATCTCTTTCGAAGTATCAGGGTTTCATATGGAAACTCGTCTGTTACAAAGGGATTTCATTTTTTTTGAACTTATTTGAACTCCCTTGTTTTTATGAGTTCAAAATGCACCATTCAAAGCCACATCATCAATTTACAACCCTTTCTAACTTCATTTGTTATTTTCATGCATTTACTGATTATTTTGAGCTATAAGACCATGAAATTGAAAAGCATTTGAAATGAACTCTGAAAAGGTTCGAAGTTGGCATGGTATCATCATTTCACCCACATAGCATCTACGAGAAAGTAGAGAGGGTTAGGACAAAAAACTGGATGCACTTCGTGTACAAAACGGACAATCTCTTTCGAAGTATCAGAGTTTCATACGGAAACTCGTCTGTTACACTTATTTGAACTCCATTGTTTTTCTGTGTTCAAAATGCACCATTCAAAGCCAAATCATCAATTTACAAGCCTTTATGACTTCATTTGTTATTTTTCATGCATTTACTCATTATTTTGAGCTATAAGACCATGAAATTGAAAAGCTTTTGAAATGAACTCTGAAAAGTTTCCAAGTTGGCATGGTATCATCATTTCACCCACATAGCATGTGCGAGAAAGTAGAGAGGGTTACGGCAAAAACTGGATGCACTTCGTGTACAAAACGGACAATTTCTTTCGAAGTATCAGGGTTTCGTATGGAAACTCGTCTGTTACAAAGGGATTTCATTTTTTTGAAATTATTTGAACTCCCTTGTTTTTCTGTGTTGAAAATGCACCATTCAAAGCCACATCATCAATTTACAACCCTTTTTGACTTCATTTGTTATTTTTCATGCATTTACTGATTATTTTGAGCTATAAGACCATGAAATTGAAAAGCATTTGAAATGAACTCTAAAAAGTTTCCAAGTTGGCATGGTATCATCATTTCACCCACATAGCATGTGCGAGAAAGTAGAGAGGGTTACGGCAAAAACTGGATGCACTTCGTGTACAAAACGGACAATCTCTTTCGAAGTATCAGAGTTTCATACGGAAACTCATCTGTTACACTTATTTGAACTCCATTGTTTTTCTGTGTTCAAAATACACCATTCAAAGCCAAATCATCAATTTACAACCCTTTCTGACTTCATTTGTTATTTTTCATGTATTTACTGATTATTATGAGCTATAAGACCATGAAATTGAAAAGCATTTTAAATGAACTCTCAAAAGGTTCCAAGTTGGCATGGTATCATCATTTCACCCACATAGCATGTGCGAGAAAGTAGAGAGGGTGACGGCAAAAACTGGATGCACTTCGTGTACAAAACGGATAATTTCTTTCGAAGTATCAGGGTTTCGTATGCAAACTCGTCTGTTACAAAGGGATTTCATTTTTTGAACTTATTTGAACTCCCTTGTTTTTCTGTGTTCAAAATGCACCATTCAAAGCCACATCATCAATTTACAACCCTTTCTGACTTCATTTGTTATTTTTCATGCATTTACTGATTATTTTGAGCTATAAGACCATGAAATTGAAAAGCATTTGAAATGAACTCTGAAAAAGGTTGCAAGTTGGCATGGTATCATCATTTCACCCACATAGCATGTGTAAGAAAGTAGAGAGGGTTACGGCAAAAACTGGATGCACTTCGTGTATAAAACGGACAATCTCTTTCGAAGCATCAGAGTTTCATACAAAAACTCGTATGTTACACTTATTTCAACTCCATTGTTTTTCTGTGTTCAAAATGCACCATTCAAAGCCAAATCATCAATTTACAACCCTTTCTGACTTCATTTGTTATTTTTCATGCATTTACTGATTATTTTGAGCTATAAGACCATGAAATTGAAAAGCATTTGAAATGAACTCTAAAAAGGTTCCAAGTTGGCATGGTATCATCATTTCACCCACATAGCATGTGCGAGAAAGTAGAGAGGGTTACGGCAAAAACTGG
>NW_021290599.1:5052-5883 GCF_002162155.2 Triticum dicoccoides
CATGTGCGAGAAAGTAGAGATGGTTACGGCAAAAACTGGATGCACTTCGTGTACAAAACGGACAATCTCTTTCGAAGTATCAGAGTTTCATACGGAAACTCGTCTGTTACACTTATTTGAACTCCATTGTTTTTCTGTGTTGAAAATGGACCATTCAAAGCCAAATCATCAATTTACAACCCTTTCTGACTTCATTTGTTATTTTTCATGCATTTACTGATTATTTTGAGCTATAAGACCATGAAATTGAAAAGCATTTGAAATGAACTCTGAAAAGGTTCCAAGTTGGCATGGTATCATCATTTCACCCACATACCATGTGCGAGAAAGTACATAGGGTTACGGCAAAAACTAGATGCACTTCGTGTACAAAACGGACTATTTCTTTCGAAGTATCAGGGTTTCATATGAAAACTTGTCTCTTACAAAGTGATTTCATTTTTTTGAACTTATTTGAACTCCCTTATTTTTCTGTGTTGAAAATGCACCATTCAAAGCGACATCCTCAATTTACAACCCTTTCTGACTTCATTTCTTATTTTTCATGCATTTACTGAGTATTTTGAGCTATAAGACCATGAAATTGAAAAGCATTTGAAATGAACTCTGAAAAGGTTCCAAGTTGGCATGGTATCATCATTTCACCCACATAGCATGTGCGAGAAAGTAGAGAGGCTTACGGCAAAAACTGGATGCACTTCGTGTACAAAACGGACAATCTTTTTCGAAGTATCACGGTTTCATATGGAAACTCGTCTGTTACAAAGGGATTTCATTTTTTTGAACTTATTTGAACTCCCTTGTTTTTCTGAGTTCAAAATCCACCATTCA
>NW_021290599.1:5893-8068 GCF_002162155.2 Triticum dicoccoides
AAAGTAGAGAGGGTTACGGCAAAAAATGGATGCACTTCGTGTACAAAACGGACAATCTCTTTCGAAGTATCAGAGTTTCATACGGAAACTCATCTGTTACACTTATTTGAACTCCATTGTTTTTCTATGTTCAAAATGCACCATTCAAAGCCAAATCATCAATTTACAACCCTTTCTGACTTCATTTGTTATTTTTCATGCATTTACTGATTATTATGAGCTATAAGACCATGAAATTGAAAAGCATTTTAAATGAACTCTGAAAAAGGTTGCAAGTTGGCATGGTATCATCATTTTACCCACATAGCATGTGCAAGAAAGTAGAGAGGGTTACGGCAAAAACTGGATGCACTTCGTTACAAAACGGACAATCTCTTTCGAAGTATCAGAGTTTCATACAAAAACTCGTATGTTACACTTATTTGAACTCCATTGTTTTTCTGTGTTCAAAATGCACCATTCAAAGCCAAATCATCAATTTACAACCCTTTCTGACTTCATTTGTTATTTTTCATGCATTTACTGATTATTTTGAGCTATAAGACCATGAAATTGAAAAGCATTTGAAATGAACTCTGAAAAGGTTCCAAGTTGGCATGGTATCATCATTTCACCCACATAGCATGTGCAAGAAAGTAGAGATGGTTACGGCAAAAACTGGATGCACTTCGTGTACAAAACGGACAATCTCTTTCGAAGTATCAGAGTTTCATACGGAAACTCGTCTGTTACACTTATTTGAACTCCATTGTTTTTCTGTGTTGAAAATGGACCATTCAAAGCCAAATCATCAATTTACAACCCTTTCTGACTTCATTTGTTATTTTTCATGCATTTACTGATTATTTTGAGCTATAAGACCATGAAATTGAAAAGCATTTGAAATGAACTCTGAAAAGGTTCCAAGTTGGCATGGTATCATCATTTCACCCACATACCATGTGCGAGAAAGTACAGAGGGTTACGGCAAAAACTAGATGCACTTCGTGTACAAAACGGACTATTTCTTTCGAAGTATCAGGGTTTCATATGAAAACTTGTCTCTTACAAAGTGATTTCATTTTTTTGAACTTATTTGAACTCCCTTATTTTTCTGTGTTGAAAATGCACCATTCAAAGCGACATCCTCAATTTACAACCCTTTCTGACTTCATTTCTTATTTTTCATGCATTTACTGAGTATTTTGAGCTATAAGGCCATGAAATTGAAAAGCATTTGAAATGAACTCTGAAAAGGTTCCAAGTTGGCATGGTATCATCATTTCACCCACATAGCATGTGCGAGAAAGTAGAGAGGCTTACGGCAAAAACTAGATGCACTTCGTGTACAAAACGGACAATCTTTTTCGAAGTATCACGGTTTCATATGGAAACTCGTCTGTTACAAAGGGATTTCATTTTTTTGAACTTATTTGAACTCCCTTGTTTTTCTGAGTTCAAAATGCACCATTCAAAGCCACATCATCAATTTACAACCCTTTCTGACTTCATTTGTTATTTTTCATGCATTTACTGATTATTTTGAGCTATAAGACCATGAAATTGAAAAGAATTTGAAATGAACTCTGAAAAGGTTCCAAGTTGGCATGGTTTCATCATTTCACCCACATAGCATGTGCGAGAAAGTAGAGAGGGTTACGGCAAAAAATGGATGCACTTCGTGTACAAAACGGACAATCTCTTTCGAAGTATCAGAGTTTCATACGGAAACTCATCTGTTACACTTATTTGAACTCCATTGTTTTTCTGTGTTCAAAATGCACCATTCAAAGCCAAATCATCAATTTACAACCCTTTCTGACTTCATTTGTTATTTTTCATGCATTTACTGATTATTATGAACTATAAGACCATGAAATTGAAAAGCATTTTAAATGAACTCTGAAAAAGGTTGCAAGTTGGCATGGTATCATCATTTCACCCACATAGCATGTGCAAGAAAGTAGAGAGGGTTATGGCAAAAACTGGATGCACTTCGTTACAAAACGGACAATCTCTTTCGAAGTATCAGAGTTTCATCCAAAAACTCGTATGTTACACTTATTTGAACTCCATTGTTTTTCTGTGTTCAAAATGCACCATTCAAAGCCAAATCATCAATTTACAACCCTTTCTGACTTCATTTGTTATTTTTCATGCATTTACTAATTATTTTGAGCTATAAGACCATGAAAT
>NW_021290599.1:8254-10756 GCF_002162155.2 Triticum dicoccoides
GGTTCCAAGTTGGCATGGTATCATCATTTCACCCACATAGCATGTGCGAGAAAGTAGAGAGGGTTACGGCAAAAACTGGATGCACTTCGTGTACAAAACGGACAATCTCTTTCGAAGTATCAGAGTTTCATACGGAAACTCGTCTGTTACACTTATTTGAACTCCATTGTTTTTCTGTGTTGAAAATGGACCATTCAAAGCCAAATCATCAATTTACAACCCTTTCTGACTTCATTTGTTATTTTTCATGCATTTACTGATTATTTTGAGCTATAAGACCATGAAATTGAAAAGCATTTGAAATGAACTCTGAAAAGGTTCCAAGTTGGCATGGTATCATCATTTCACCCACATACCATGTGCGAGAAAGTACAGAGGGTTACGGCAAAAACTGGATGCACTTCGTGTACAAAACGGACTATTTCTTTCGAAGTATCAGGGTTTCATATGGAAACTTGTCTCTTACAAAGTGATTTCATTTTTTTGAACTTATTTGAACTCCCTTATTTTTCTATGTTGAAAATGCACCATTCAAAGCGACATCCTCAATTTACAACCCTTTCTGACTTCATTTGTTATTTTTCATGCATTTACTGAGTATTTTGAGCTATAAGACCATGAAATTGAAAAGCATTTGAAATGAACTCTGAAAAGGTTCCAAGTTGGCATGGTATCATCATTTCACCCACGTAGCATGTGCGAGAAAGTAGAGAGGCTTACGGCAAAAACTGGATGCACTTCGTGTACAAAACGGACAATCTTTTTCGAAGTATCAGGGTTTCATATGCAAACTCGTCTGTTACAAAGGGATTTCATTTTTTTGAACTTATTTGAACTCCCTTGTTTTTATGAGTTCAAAATGCACCATTCAAAGCCACATCATCAATTTACAACCCTTTCTGACTTCATTTGTTATTTTTCATGCATTTACTGATTATTTTGAGCTATAAGACCATGAAATTGAAAAGAATGTGAAATGAACTCTGAAAAGGTTCCAAGTTGGCATGGTTTCATCATTTCACCCACATAGCATGTGCGAGAAAGTAGAGAGAGTTACGGCAAAAAATGGATGCACTTCGTGTACAAAACGGACAATCTCTTTCGAAGTATCAGAGTTTCATACGGAAACTCATCTGTTACACTTATTTGAACTCCATTGTTTTTCTGTGTTCAAAATGCAGCATTCAAAGCCAAATCATCAATTTACAACCCTTTCTGACTTCATTTGTTATTTTTCATGCATTTACTGATTATTATGAGCTATAAGACCATGAAATTGAAAAGCATTTTAAATGAACTCTGAAAAAGGTTGCAAGTTGGCATGGTATCATCATTTCACGCACATAGCATGTGCAAGAAAGTTGAGAGGGTTACGGCAAAAACTGGATGCACTTCGTGTACAAAACGGACAATCTCTTTCGAAGTATCAGAGTTTCATACAAAACTCGTATGTTACACTTATTTGAACTCCATTATTTTTCTGTGTTCAAAATGCACCATTCAAAGCCAAATCATCAATTTACAACCCTTTCTGACTTCATTTGTTATTTTTCATGCATTTACTGATTATTTTGAGCTATAAGACCATGAAATTGAAAAGCATTTGAAATGAACTCTGAAAAGGTTCCAAGTTGGCATGGTATCATCATTTCACCCACATAGCATGTGCGAGAAAGTAGAGAGGGTTACGGCAAAAACTGGATGCACTTCGTGTACAAAACGGACAATCTCTTTCGAAGTATCAGAGTTTCATACGGAAACTCGTCTGTTACACTTATTTGAACTCCATTGTTTTTCTGTGTTGAAAATGGACCATTCAAAGCCAAATCATCAATTTACAACCCTTTCTGACTTCATTTGTTATTTTTCATGCATTTACTGATTATTTTGAGCTATAAGACCATGAAATTGAAAAGCATTTGAAATGAACTCTGAAAAGGTTCCAAGTTGGCATGGTATCATCATTTCACCCACATACCATGTGCGAGAAAGTACAGAGGGTTACGGCAAAAACTGGATGCACTTCATGTACAAAACGGACTATTTCTTTCGAAGTATCAGGGTTTCATATGGAAACTTGTCTCTTACAAAGTGATTTCATTTTTTTGAACTTATTTGAACTCCCTTATTTTTCTGTGTTGAAAATGCACCATTCAAAGCGACATCCTCAATTTACAACCCTTTCTGACTTCATTTGTTATTTTTCATGCATTTACTAAGTATTTTGAGCTATAAGACCATGAAATTGAAAAGCATTTGAAATGAACTCTGAAAAGGTTCCAAGTTGGCATGGTATCATCATTTCACCCACATAGCATGTGCGAGAAAGTAGAGAGGCTTACGGCAAAAACTGGATGCACTTCGTGTACAAAACGGACAATCTTTTTCGAAGTATCAGGGTTTCATATGGAAACTCGTCTGTTACAAAGGGATTTCATTTTTTTGAACTTATTTGAACTCCCTTGTTTTTCTGAGTTCAAAATGCACCATTCAAAGCCACAT
>NW_021290599.1:10766-12149 GCF_002162155.2 Triticum dicoccoides
TTACAACCCTTTCTGACTTCATTTGTTATTTTTCATGCATTTACTGATTATTTTGAGCTATAAGACCATGAAATTGAAAATCATTTGAAATGAACTCTGAAAAGGTTCCAAGTTGGCATGGTATCATCATTTCACCCACATAGCATGTGCAAGAAAGTAGAGAGGGTTACAGCAAAAACTAGATGCACTTCATGTACAAAACGGACAATCTCTTTCGAAGTATCAGGGTTTCATATGGAAACTCGTCTGTTACAAAGGGATTTCATTTTTTTGAACTTATTTGAACTCCCTTGTTTTTCTGAGTTCAAAATGCACCATTCAAAGCCACATCATCAATTTACAACCCTTTCTGACTTCATTTGTTATTTTTCATGCATTTACTAATTATTTTGAGCTATAAGACCATGAAATTGAAAAGAATTTGAAATGAACTCTGAAAAGGTTCCAAGTTGGCATGGTTTCATCATTTCACCCACATAGCATGTGCGTGAAAGTAGAGAGGGTTACGGCAAAAAATGGATGCACTTTGTGTACAAAACGGACAATCTCTTTCGAAGTATCAGAGTTTCATACGGAAACTCATCTGTTACACTTATTTGAACTCCATTGTTTTTCTGTGTTCAAAATGCACCATTCAAAGCCAAATCATCAATTTACAACCCTTTCTGACTTCATTTGTTATTTTTCATGCATGTACTGATTATTATGAGCTATAAGACCATGAAATTGAAAAGCATTTTAAATGAACTCTGAAAAAGGTTGCAAGTTGGCATGGTATCATCATTTCACCCACATAGCATGTGCAAGAAAGTAGAGAGGCTTACGGCAAAAACTGGATGCACTTCGTGTACAAAACGGACAATCTTTTTCGAAGTATCAGGGTTTCATATGGAAACTCGTCTGTTACAAAGGGATTTCATTTTTTTGAACTTATTTGAACTCCCTTGTTTTTCTGAGTTCAAAATGCACCATTCAAAGCCACATCATAAATTTACAACCCTTTCTGACTTCATTTGTTATTTTTCATGCATTTACTGATTATTTTGAGCTATAAGACCATGAAATTGAAAAGAATTTGAAATGAACTCTGAAAAGGTTCCAAGTTGGCATGGTTTCATCATTTCACCCACATAGCATGTGCGCGAAAGTAGAGAGGGTTACGGCAAAAAATGGATGCACTTCGTGTACAAACCGGACAATCTCTTTCGAAGTATCAGAGTTTCATACGGAAACTCATCTGTTACACTTATTTGAACTCCATTGTTTTTCTGTGTTCAAAATGCACCATTCAAAGCCAAATCATCAATTTACAACCCTTTCTGACTTCATTTGTTATTTTTCATGCATGTACTGATTATTATGAGCTATAAGACCATGAAATTG
>NW_021290599.1:12159-13079 GCF_002162155.2 Triticum dicoccoides
ATGGTATCATCATTTCACCCACATAGCATGTGCGAGAAAGTAGAGAGGGTTACGGCAAAAACTGGATGCACTTCGTGTACAAAACGGACAATCTCTTTCGAAGTATCAGAGTTTCATACGGAAACTCGTCTGTTACACTTATTTGAACTCCATTGTTTTTCTGTGTTGAAAATGGACCATTCAAAGCCAAATCATCAATTTACAACCCTTTCTGACTTCATTTGTTATTTTTCATGTATTTACTGATTATTTTGAGCTATAAGACCATGAAATTGAAAAGCATTTGAAATGAACTCTGAAAAAGTTCCAAGTTGGCATGGTATCATCATTTCACCCACATACCATGTGCGAGAAAGTACAAAGGGTTACGGCAAAAACTGGATGCACTTCGTGTACAAAACAGACTATTTCTTTCGAAGTATCAGGATTTCATATGGAAACTTGTCTCTTACAAAGTGATTTCATTTTTTGAACTTATTTGAACTCCCTTATTTTTCTGTGTTGAAAATGCACCATTCAAAGCCACATCCTCAATTTACAACCCTTTCTGACTTCATTTGTTATTTTTCATGCATTTACTGAGTATTTTGAGCTATAAGACCATGAAATTGAAAAGCATTTGAAATGAACTCTGAAAAGGTTCCAAGTTGGCATGGTATCATCATTTCACACACATAGCATGTGCGAGAAAGTAGAGAGGCTTACGGCAAAAACTGGATGCACTTCGTGTACAAAACGGACAATCTTTTTCGAAGTATCAGGGTTTCATATGGAAACTCGTCTGTTACAAAGGGATTTCATTTTTTTGAACTTATTTGAACTCCCTTGTTTTTCCGAGTTAAAAATGCACCATTCAAAGCCACATCATCAATTTACAACCCTTTCTGACTTCATTTGTTATTTTTCATGCATTTACTGAT
>NW_021290599.1:14338-17318 GCF_002162155.2 Triticum dicoccoides
ATGAACTCTGAAAAGGTTCCAAGTTGGCATGGTATCATTATTTCACCCACATAGCATGTGCGAGAAAGTAGAGAGGGTTACCGCAAAAACTGGATGCACTTCGTGTACAAAACGGACAATCTCTTTTGAAGTATCAGGGTTTCATATGGAAACTCGTCTCTTACAAAGGGATTTCATTTTTTTGAACTTATTTGAACTCCCTTGTTTTTCTGTGTTCAAAATGCACCATTCAAAGCCACATCATCAATTTACAACCCTTTCTGACTTCATTTGTTATTTTTCATGCATTTACTGATTGTTTTGAGCTATAAAACCATGAAATTGAAAAGCATTTGAAATGAACTCTGAAAAGGGTCCAAGTTGGCATGGTATAATCATTTCAGCCACATAGCATGTGCGAGAAAGTAGAGTGGGTTACGGCAAAAGCTGGATGCACTTCGTGTACAAAACAGACAATTTCTTTCGAAGTATCAGGGTTTCATATGGAAACTTGTCTGTTACACTTATTTGAACTCCATTGTTTTTCTGTGTTCAAAATGCACCATTCAAAGCCACATCATCAATTTACAACGCTTTCTGACTTCATTTGTTATTTTTCATGCATTTACTGATTATTTTGAGCTATAAGACAATGAAATTGAAAAGCATTTGAAATGAACTCTGAAAAGGTTCCAAGTTGGCATGGTATCATCATTTCACCCACATAGCATGTGCGAGAAAGTAGAGAGGGTTACGGCAAAAACTGGATGCACTTCGTGTACAAAATGGACAATCTCTTTCGAAGTATCAGGGTTTCATATGGAAACTCATCTGTTACAAAGGGATTTCATTTTGGTGAACTTATTTGAACTCCCTTTTTTTCTGAGTTCAAAATGCACCATTCAAAGCCACATCATCAATTTACAACCCTTTCTGACTTCATTTGTTAATTTTCATGCATTTACTGATTATTTTGAGCTATAAGACCATGAAATTGAAAAGCATTTGAAATGAACTCTGAAAAGGTTCCAAGTTGGCATGGTATCATCATTTCACCCACATAGCATGTGCGAGAAAGTAGAGAGGGTTACGGCAAAAACTGGATGCACTTTGTGTACAAAACTGACAATCACTTTCGAAGTATCAGGGTTTCATATGGAAACTCATCTGTTACAAAGGGATTTCATTTTTTTGAACTTATTTGAACTTCCTTGTTTTTCTGTGTTCAAAATGCACCATTCAAAGCCACATCATCAATTTACAACCCTTTCTGACTTCATTTGTTATTTTTCATGCATTTACTGATTATTTTGAGCTATAAGACCATGAAATTGAAAAGCATTTGAAATGAACTCTGAAAAGGTTCCATGTTGGCATGGTATCATCATTTCACCCACATAGCATGTGCGAGAAAGTAGATAGGGTTAAGGCAAAAACTGGATGCACTTCGTGTACAAAACGGACAATCTCTTTCGAAGTATCAGAGTTTCATACGGAAACTCGTCTGTTACACTTATTTGAACTCCATTGTTTTTCTGTGTTCAAAATGCACCATTCAAAGCCACATCATCAATTTACAACGCTTTCTGACTTCATTTGTTATTTTTCATGCATTTACTGATTATTTTGAGCTATAAGACAATGAAATTGAAAAGCATTTGAAATGAACTCTGAAAAGGTTCCAAGTTGGCATGGTATCATCATTTCACCCACATAGCATGTGCGAGAAAGTAGAGAGGGTTACGGCAAAAACTGGATGCACTTCGTGTACAAAACGGACAATTTCTTTCGAAGTATCAGGATTTCATACGGAAACTCGTCTGTTACAAAGGGATTTCATTTTTTTGAACTTATTTGAACTCCCTTGTTTTCCTGTGTTCAAAATGCACCATTCAACGCCACATAATCAATTTACAATACTTTTCTGACTTCATTTGTTATTTTTCATGCATTTACTGATTATTTTGAGCTATAAGACCATGAAATTGAAAAGCATTTGAAATGAACTCTGAAAAGGTTCCAAGTTGGCATGGTATCATCATTTCACCCACATAGCATGTGCGAGAAAGTAGAGAGGGTTACGGCAAAAACTGGATGCACTTCGTGTACAAAACGGACAATTTCTTTCGAAGTATCAGGATTTCATATGGAAACTTATCTGTTACAAAGGGATTTCATTTTTTTTGAACTTATTTGAACTCCCTTGTTTTTCTTTGTTGAAAATGCACCATTCAAAGCCACATCATCAATTTACAACCCTTTCTGACTTCATTTGTTATTTTTCATGCATTTACCGATTATTTTGAGCTATAAGACCATGAAATTGAAAATCATTTGAAATGAACTCTGAAAAGGTTCCAAGTTGGCATGGTATCATCATTTCACCCACATAGCATGTGCAAGAAAGTAGAGAGGGTTACAGCAAAAACTGGATGCACTTCGTGTACAAAACGGACAATCTCTTTCGAAGTATCAGGGTTTCATATGGAAACTCGTCTGTTACAAAGGGATTTCATTTTTTTTGAACTTATTTGAACTCCCTTGTTTTTTTGAGTTCAAAATGCACCATTCAAAGCCACATCATCAATTTACAACCCTTTCTAACTTCATTTGTTATTTTCATGCATTTACTGATTATTTTGAGCTATAAGACCATGAAATTGAAAAGCATTTGAAATGAACTCTTAAAAGGTTCGAAGTTGGCATGATATCATCATTTCACCCACATAGCATCTACGAGAAAGTAGAGAGGGTTAGGACAAAAAATGGATGCACTTTGTGTACAAAACGGACAATCTCTTTCGAAGTATCAGAGTTTCATACGGAAACTCGTCTGTTACACTTATTTGAACTCCATTGTTTTTCTGTGTTCAAAATGCACCATTCAAAGCCAAATCATCAATTTACAAGCCTTTATGACTTCATTTGTTATTTTTCATGCATTTACTCATTATTTTGAGCTATAAGACCATGAAATTGAAAAGCTTTTGAAATGAACTCT